>NC_135661.1:29678198-29856228 GCF_964188315.1 Podarcis muralis | reverse complement strand
GATGGCTTGGGGGGTCAGGTAATGCCATACCCTCCAACATTTCCCCAAAGAAAATAGGGACATCCTAAGGAAAAGCAGGACATTCCGGGATCAAATCAGAATCTGAGACAGCTTCTGTAAATCTGGGACTGTCCCTGGAAGATAGGGACACTTGGAGAGTCTGAAACCCCTTCTTTCCCTACAGACTCTCTTTGGTGTTGTTACAGGAAAAATCCGAGGGCTCCCTTGGACAAAACAAAGACACCAACCAGGATAACTTGGAGCAAAACAGCAGCCTGTAGGCTTGGCCTTTATTGAACTGATGCATCAGGGTGTTCCCCTCACTTGCAGGAGAGAGGAAAGACCCAGAAAAATAGTGTGCAAGGTCTTATAAAAACTTTTCAAATTCCCTCCTCTAGGTCAAGCCCACCCCCAGAAACATCATGCATATATTACAGAAAGGAGGGGTTGAGGGAGGAGTTGGTGGTAACCTGAGTATCTTGTCACCTGGCTGGTTCCTCCTCTCCCCCCTCCCCATGAGTCACTTCCAGGAGACAAAGGGGAGTTTGCAGTTTCCTGCCCCCTGAGGGAAGATCTGATCATTGTCCTTTGTTTCAGTCCATGCTGAATCCACTCCCATATGCAAGTTCTTTGTGATTTTGATTGTCTTCTGTCTGGGATCATCTGGGCAGGGCTCCTGCAGATGTGCTGGGATGTGCTGAGATGGTGGAGGGATTATGGCTGACCAGGAATAAGTCACCCCCCTTTGTTAGTTCTTGTCATATGGAGTAAAATAAAAATGGAACAGTGCAAATCCGATGTATGGTTGATTTTCTATGAATTTATAACAGAGATGTGGCGTATGTAGTGTGTGAGTGTGTGTGTGTGTGTGAAGTTTGTACAAGCAGAATGATTGGGGTGGGGGGGTTCCTGCTACAGTGTCAAGATTAGCAGAGGGGGCTTTCCTGGTAATTCCTCCTCAAGGGTTGGCAGCCTGGGAGAGAGCCTTCTCTGTGGTAGCCCCCAAGTTGTGGAGCTTCTTTCCTGCAGAGCTGAGTCTGGTGCCTTCACCACACAGAATGCTGAAGACATTACCCTGGCTTTCGACACTGGAGGTATGTGTTTTTAGGACCCATCCTTCTAGATTCAGGTAGGTAGCCGACACAGTCAAAATAAATAAAAAAATTGTCCAGTAGCACCTTAGAGACCAACTAAGTTTGTTCTGGGTACTGTATACGCTTTCATGTATCTGAAGAGGTGTGCATGCAAATGAAAGCTTATTAGGATCCATCCTGTTTGTTCTAACTGTTTCTGAATTTTAAATAGTTGGAACCCATCCTGGCACATGCTGCTGAAGGGCAGGTAATGAATTTAATACTAATAATACTGTCCCAGCTGGATACTGTAAGAATGATATAGCAATAAGAAGCTGGTGTTCGAGTTTGCTTGTTTTCCTCTTCCCTCCTTGTCCCTTTTCCTTTTGTGTTGTGTCTCTTCAGATTGTAACCCTGAGGGCAGAGAAGGTGCTATTTTTTGTTATGTAAGTCACTCTGGGAGCCTTTCTGGCTGAAGAGCAGCATATAAATCCTTTGAATAAATACACATTCACTGGGTGGGGTTTTTTGGGTGGTGGTGGTGAGTCAATTACTCTTGGTGCAAGATGCCAATGTGCCCTACTTTCTGAAGGACAGTCCTCTATTTGAAATGCTGTCAGTGG
The DNA here is from genome assembly GCF_964188315.1 of Podarcis muralis. NCBI lineage: Eukaryota > Metazoa > Chordata > Lepidosauria > Squamata > Lacertidae > Podarcis > Podarcis muralis. The sequence continues at coordinate 29,854,532 of NC_135661.1, read as the reverse complement.
GCCACCCTCTGCCTATAGAGCGAGATGCGCGTTGCAACCCCAGAGTCGTCTGCGACTGGACCTAACGGTCAGGGGTCCCTTTACCCTTTACCTTTTTATGTCCTCTTTTAACGATGCATTCCTCCTTAGGAGCAAGCAGCCAGCCTACCTCACAGGGCTGTTGTGAGGACAGGATGCAAAACCAGGAGAACTCCCTCCCCCCCACCATCTCCTTGGCGGAAAGGAAACTGTAATAATGAGTATTAAATGTGGGTAGCGGATTTGAATTTCCAGTGTGCCAGGAGCAATTAACGAAAACAATGGATAGCTTGGAATTTCAAGGCATGTGCCAATAATTAGGACCACTCGTCTGCTTTGAAAGCTAGGGCAACTGTATTCTATACCCAATCCTAAATCTTCAGCCACCTCCAAACTAGACATCCCGCCCCTCTTCTTTCCCTTTTTTTAACCCAGACATCACATCTTGTGATTGCTGCATGCGTGCGTTTTAAATATATTTGCATTTCAAATACTGGCTAAATAGAGGAGGGTGGGCTGACTGCATCATCCCCCCCCCCATTTACTCTCTCCACCAAGAGGTGGAAATTGGGGGGGGGGGGGAATCCAAGGCCACGTGATCCACAGGGTGGGGTTTCCCCTCCCCAGTTGCTATGGCAACTGTCTGGGACATGCATTCCCCCCCCCCCGCTTCGCTGGGTTTCATGGTGTGAGTCCAGGGAGGGGCGGGGACAAAAAGGCCCGGAGCTACCATTGGCGGGGGCGCGCACGTGACGCATGCAGGAATGCTAATGAATCCTGTCCCCCCCCTCCCATCTTGCGCGCGCTGTCTGGGTTTTTTTTTTTTTTTGCATTCGCGGCTCGTGGCGCGCGCGCGGAGGGGGGCCAGGCTGGCTGGTCGCTGCGCATGCACGTGGAGGTCAGGTAAGGGGGCAGGGCAGCCTGTCAGGGTGCTGGTGGGGGACGTTGGGTGCGGAGGGGGTGTCTCCCCTTCCTCCTGCTGCTTATTTTCCAAGGCCTGAGCATTGCAATGGTGTTTTTTCTCCCTTTTTGGTGGTGGTCGGGAATGTGTCATTTGCGATGCTCTGTTGCAATAGGAACATGGCAAGCTGCATTCTTCCCGAGGCAGGTCATCGGTCCAGCTAGCTCAATACTGTCCGCACTGGCCGGCAGCGGCTCTCCAGGGTTTCACACTCGGGACATTCGCAACCCCTACCTGGAGATGCCATTGGGGTTTGAACCTTTGACCAAGGCAGCTGCTCCACCTCTGAGCTGTTGTCTTTCACCTAAATGCAAAGCGAGGTTCTGAATTAAACTGGAACACGGGAACCTGCCTTGTGCTGAAATCATTGGCCTATCCATCCCAGTATTGTCTACACCAGGCATGTCCAACAGGTAGATCGTGATCTACCGGTAGATCACTGGACGTCTGTGGTACATCACTGGTAGATCATTGGCTCCCCCCAAAGAAGCTGAACAACTGTGGCTCCCCTAAAAAAAGCTCAACATTTTACCTCCTTCCTAAAAAAAGCTTTGACCTGAACCCCAAAAAAGGGGGTAGATCACTGCCAGTTTTTAACTCTGAGAAGATCACAGTCTCTTGGGAGTTGGCCACCCCTGGTCTACACTGACTGGCAGCAGCAGGGTGTCTCTCCTTACCTGGAGACGCCATTGGGGATTGAACCTGCATGCAAGGCAGATGCTCTACCCATTTGAGCTACAGCCCAATGCAGCCCATGCAACACTGCATAGGGAAGGGTGATGTGCTCAGCTGGACTCCTGGGTTCTTGGGAGAGGGGGACCGATGGTTTTCAGACTTTTCCAATATCTCTTATCAAGCATAGGTACGGCATGGTCATGGTGACACTCCTAACTCTTGAGTGCTTTTTTGGGGTATCTGTTTTAGATTGTAAGGCCCTCAGGGCAGAGAATGGAGCTTTTACTGACCTCTATGCAGAATTATGCATGGGGATGAGTCCTGTAGAAATAAATATTCAGAAACCGTGAGTGGCTTTTCTGGATCAGGCCACACGATTTAGGGATAGCCAAAGTAACACCCTGTCCCAGGGGTGGGCAACCTAAGGCCCAGGGGCCGGGTGCAGCCCAATCGCCTTCTCAATCCGGCCTGCGGACGGTCTGGGAATCAGCATGTTTTTACATGATTAGAATGTGTCCTTTTATTTAAAATGCATCTCTGGGTTATTTGTGGGGCCTGCCTGGTGTTTTTACATGAGTAGAATGTGTGCTTTTATTTAAAATGCATCTCTGGGTTATTTGTGGGGCATAGGAATTCGTTCATTCCCCCCCCCCCCAATATAGTCCGGCTCACCACATGGCCTGAGGGACGGTGGACCGGCCCATGGCTGAAAAAGGTTGCTGACCCCTGCCCTATCCAGATGTTACTGGACTGTAGCACTTAACCCCCGTGACCATTGGCTGCTGTAGCAGGGGCTGATGGTAAATGGAGTCCAGTAACATTGGGAGGGCAGGACATTGACTAGCGCTTTGTGGCAAACATGGCCAGATGGATGCCTTCAGGGTGCCCTTCAGACTGTTGCCTTACTACATCTGTTACCCTTATCTGTTAGTCATGAAGGCTATCTAATAGACAAGGCCATGGTCATCACCACATCTTACTTAGAAGCGGCTTAGTCATGCTGACCACATGACCCAGAAGCTGTACACTGGCTCCCTCGGCCAATAAAGCGAGATGAGCGCTGCAACCCCAGAGTCGGCCACGACTGGACCTAATGGTCAGGGGCCCCTTTACCTTTAGCTTTATTAAAGGGAGACCTGAGTTCACATCCTGTGCTTGGCTGCAAGGCTTCCTGGGCATTCCAGAAGAACAGCCCGTTCATTACCTCCAACCACCCTGTACCTTGCAGGATTACGGTATTGTGCGGATGGGAGGCAGGAGACACTGTGTACATTGTGGTGGGGGTTGAGCGGGGAACAGAAGGAAGGTCTGCTGTAATCGGCCTTGAAAAGCCGCTCTCTCTCTATTAAAGGCCTTATTACGGAATAGATCCAATGTCCCTTGTGGGAGGAATTGCCTTGAAATGGAGATGAGATGAGTAAGCTGCATTGGGGAGGGGGGGGGGTGTTGAGCGCAGGGGGAAGGTTGAATTCTTAATTTTTGCTTGATGTCTTTTTTCCTCCCTCCACTCCCCCCGCCCCCATATGGCAGGCTGATTAATTTGTGACTCCTTAATGGCAAACAATGAGCTGAAGGGTTTCTGACTCCTTGTCTGGAAGCGTCTGGTAGCTCCCAAGTCCAGGGTTTGTGAGGGTGGCATAATAGGGTTCCTGGTTTCCCATTCCTTATTTATTCGTTTACAAAAAAACATTTATATACCGCTGCAGTTTACGCCACTATCAAAGTGGTTTGCAGCAATAGAAGCATCATAATCATCATTAATATTCATTTCATTTCTATACTGCTTTATATTTTCAATAACCTTCCCCCCTACAATAAATCTATTCAAACGTTATAATCAGAATTTGGCTAAATGTTGCGGAAAGATGTATTTCTAATAGGAATAGGAAACTTTTCAGCAGGCATTTAAAAGTTGGCCCATAAGGTGCCCTTGTTTTACTCTGGTGTTCCACCCTAAACCAAATCCTGGGCTGCCATCCTGTACCCGACTAGGTGAGAGGAAGCCCCATGGCACACAAAGAGACTTACAGTGGTACCTCGGTTTACGAACTTAATCCGTTCCGGAAGTCCGTTTTTAAACCAAAGCCATTCTTAAACCGAGGTAAATTTCGCTAACCGGGACACTACTTCCAGTTTTGCGGAGTTCGTATACCAAATAGTTTGTAAACAGGGCTGTTCTTAAATTGAGGTACCACTGTACAGTGGTACCTCAGGTTAAGAACTTAATTCGTTCTGGAGGTCCGTTCTTAACCTGAAACTGTTCTTAACCTGAGGTACCACTTTAGCTAATGGGGCCTCCCACTGCCACTGTGTCAGCAGCACACGATTTCTGTTCTCATCCTGAGGTAAAGTTCTTAACCCGAGGTACTACTTCCGGGTTAGCGGAGTCTGTAACCTGAAGCATCTGTAATCTGAAGCGTCTGTAACCCAAGGTACCATTGTACTTCTGTGTGGACTCGTGTTAGGTAGTGTTAGGTAGCTCTATGGCCCATTCTTGACAAGCGCCTGGTCTTTAGCCCATGCACAACAGCAGGAGACTGTTCCTAAGCCTCTTTGCAAAGTTTCTCCCCTTGAGTTTTGCAGGGAGGACTCACACGCTTATTGTAAAGTAGTAATTGCAGAAAACGGCTTCTTGTGAGTACCAAAGTCCCGCAGGAAAGATGCATCCTGGCGGCTAGGAACAAAAGGAAGAGCAAACTAGAGAGATTTCAAGGACTATGAAAAAAATGAGATGGAGAGATGGAAAGGAAGAAAAGGAGATTCTTGCTACAGTCCCTAACTTCACCCACTGGCTAAAAAGACTGGGCAGCCAGGGTGGCTCACTTCACAACAATCACTTCAAGACTTGCATTTTATTTATTGTTTAATGAAAGCTCAGCGCTGGCTGGGACCCCTGGTCAGGGGCTCCAGTTAAGGCCTTCATGGGCACTGTGTTGGTGCCCCCGATTTCTATGGGGCCCAAGTTCCCTACTCCTGCCATAGAGGGATGCCCCATCCTCTCCAACCCACAGAGGAGGGGGATGTTAGCCTTGCTGTTGCTAACCAGCTGTTCAGAAGTGAACTTGTGGAAGGAACTTGAGAAAGCCTTGCCACCGTAGTTCATGCACAGGTTACTTCAAGATTGGATTGCTGCAATGCGCTTCATGTGGGGCTTCCCTTGCTGACAGGAGTGAGGCTTTGGCAGTGGGAAACTCCTATAGCTCAGAGATCTGCGCTGGTCGCTGATTTGCTACAGGGCCAAGTTCAATGTATTACTATTAGTATCTAAAGCTCTTAACAACTTGGGAGCAGTTTACCTATGAGATCACCTTACCTATAAGATGCACTCACTTGACCCCTTTGATCTGCAGAACTGTCCCTGCTCTAGGTATCACCCTGCCTTTGTAAGGCATGGATCTTTTACTGTGGTGGCATCTACACTGTGGAACTCCCTGCCTATTGATATCAGGCAGGCTCCTTCACTGTACTCCTTTCAGCGCCTGCCAAAAACATTTTTGTGTAGGCATGCAGACCCAAACATGTAGAATGTTGGTGTATGTTTTAATTTGTTTTTAGTTTATTATTGATTTTATCTTTCAAATGTTTTAACAAGTTGCTTTTTACATATATATATATATATATATATATATATATATATATGCAGGTTTTGGTGTCCTCGGGTGTCTTCCCGTGTAAAAGTTGGGGTGTCTAGGCGACGTTTCGACGAGGTCTCACTCGTCATCTTCAGGCTGGTGCTTTCGGCTTCTGACACCATCCAGTAGCCAAACCATGATGGCACCTCCGGATGCTGCACCCCCCTGCAATCCCTACACAGATCTGGCTGGCACAGGCCACAAAACCACAGCTCGCCCCTATACACGAAGCCAAGCCAGAGCACAACTACAGCCATCTTCTCAGAAAAACTCTTCACAAAGTTCAAGAGGTCAAGACACAAAGGCTTTAGCAACTAATCCACACCTAATGACCCACCTAAGTGGTACTCAGGATATCACTCAAGAAATCACTCAAGATATCCCTCAAGCAACTAAGGAACAAAAGAAGAAAAGGCACACTAGCCTGGGAACTTCCTCTCGGCCCAGAACATTGGAGGCTATACACCACACCCCTCAACAGTATTTATAGGAACTCAAACACTGAGATCCTGCTCTGTTCCAGTAACAAGAAGCCGAAAGCACCAGCCTGAAGATGACGAGTGAGACCTCGTCGAAACGTCGCCTAGACACCCCAACTTTTACACGGGAAGACACCCGAGGACACCAAAACCTGCATACCTATACCCGTGAAAATCTACGAAAGCATATATATATATATATATATATATATATATATATATATATATATATATAGTTTTGTTCTCTTTGTAAACCACTTGGAGGTTTTTTTGTTTTTGTTTTTTTTAAAGACCAATCAAGCTGTGTATAAATTTTATGAAATGAAGGAAGGAAGGAAGGAAGGAAGAAGGGGCCCTCTCCTCTTTTGATTTCTTTCCTTGCCTCCTTAGAACCTTGTGGCTGCAATGGCCTTCGGGTGGGTTTGATGGATGGCAGGCGTCAATCGACGGATTGCTCCAAAGATGTTTTACTGGAGAGCTGGGCTGACCTTGGGTGTGAGGGGAAATACATCAGCCCCCTCCAACCCCATGCACTCCCCTCTTATACCTCTCTGTGTTTCCTGCCGGAAATAGACGCTTCCGTAACCCTAATACATTTTTAAATGCTCCATGTTTATCAGACGGCGTCTTCCAGGCAATTAGTCCTGGTTGGAGGATAGGGAGAAGGCAAGGAGGCGAGTGGGCAGCCCTTAGCCTTTCATGCATGTGGAATTCTGTGAAGGTTTGGGGAGCGTTTAGCTGAAGGAACGGAAAGCTGAGCTTCTTTGGGATTCAATTAAGACAAAGGGCCAAGGGTCTAGCCCTCATGGGTACACAGAACAGTGATCAATATTCAGTGGATGTGTGTTGTGTAGGCCTTGGAAGAGTTCTGGATAAATCCTTCATGATCTGGAGTAATATTTCCTTTCTCTTCCCATCACCCATGCCCCAATTTCTGCTTTTCTACTTTCTCTACCCATACTTTGTTCTTGCTATTTTTTTTTTGAACGGTCCTCATCTCTTTATTTGCAGTCCACAAAAATGCCCATTGCTACAACTGGAAAACAAATAATCACAGATCACTTTCAAAAGCTCTCTTGTTTGTTCTGCTACTTATTAAGCTTCCCCTAATCAAGCCTGTCTTTTTCATCATATTTTGGTGATTTTCAGATATAACTGGACTAAGGAAACAACAATAACCGTTGAAGTTCTGAGGCATGGCTAACATGTTCATTTATTTCAATGGGTCTCATTCTAAATAGGGCTAGCATTGGGTGTAGCCCATGGTCTGGAATACAGCAGATCTCTACACACCTAAAATGTGGCTAAAAGAATCCTAGAAATTGCAGTTTCTCAGAAACTAGCTAGACTATAACAGTAAGGATTGGCTGTCTTCTAAGGAACCCATACACAACCTGTTTTTAATTATTTGTTTTGAATTGCTGTTCTGGGTGTGCTTCCAGACTGGAAAGAGGCAAGCCCAGAATTGCATCTCTGCATGAGTTGCTGAAAGAAGCCCCCTTTTTCCCCTTCAAAGAAGGGCTTTGTACCTGCAGCAGGAGTGATCTAATCGTACTTGATGGGAAGGAAGTGTTTAGCAGCATTTGAGCTCAGCAGAGGCTGCTTGAAGGAGACAGGGTGGCAGTGATTCATACAGAGATACAGCAGGAAGCCTCCACCTTTGGGGATTTTCTGCACTTAAGTTGCATTAAGCAGTTCGTGCACTGTGGGAGTGTATCAGCAAGTTAAGCCAACATTACAGCCTTTTCTGAGCATGCTGAATGTGAAACAGAGCCTCTGTTTGGTTATTTTTAAATAGTGTCTTCCAGTCAGTCCCTTCCTACCAAACAGAGTGCATTGCAGTTAGCTGAACCACAGCAATGTGTGCTGAAGGGCATTGCAACACCATTACGTTTGCTGGCGGCAGATGGCCTCACGGCTTTGCTTCCAGAGAGAGGAAGGAGTTGCTGCTCTTGTGAGAGTAAAGGGCAAGTGTAATTGTGGAGAAGAGAGGCAGTTACTTCTGCTGGCCCTGCTAACTGTGCACCTTGTTTAAAGTCCCATATGACATAATGCCAGCCAAGGAAAGTCAAGAGCAGCCGTTGGCCTGCCAGGTCTTTTTGTAAAAGATAAAATAAATGGCAGCCAGCTCAGATCAGGGAGCAGCCATAAATTTCCGTGTTTTTAATCATCATTAAGTTGCAAACGTTGCAGCAGCAGCAGCTGGGAATGCCTAAATGGGAGGGGGACCCCGGCTGCGGATGCACCAGGCTGAGTGGGCTGCCACGATTCCGGCACTATTTCCGGAAGATTTACAGCTACGGAGCTTGTAAGCAGACAGAGGCCATTTGTGACGGCTAATGGAAAGCTCCATAATAGCACTTTATAGAAGCTTATATATATTTGACTCCTAAATTTTTATATATATAGAGAGAGAGAGAATGAGTAAGCTTCCGGTCCATATGGAGGCAAAGGTAAAAATGTGGAAGGGTTAATGGGGGCATCATTGCCTGGTAAAAGCTCACAAGGTGCAGAGGGTCAAGTCATCTCAGGAGGCAGGAATAAGGGGAGGAGGCAGGCGAGCGAAAGGGAAGACGCCTGCTCCATTTAGCTCAATATCATCCGCACTGACTGGCAGCAGCTCACCAGAGCTTCAGACGGGGTCTTTCCCATCCATACCTGGAGACGCTGACGGCTGGACTTGGGAGCTTCGAAGTGCAAAGCCAAGTGGAGAGCGGTGGTCCTCCTTCCAAAGTTTAGCTAAGGTTCTAGTCATCATGGTTCTGAACCAAAGCTGGTTTTAAAGAGGAAGTTGCCTTGTAGTGAGCCAGACCATTGGTCCTGCCAGTTCAGCTTTGTCTACACTGACTGGCCAGGACTAGTCAGGGTTTTGGGAGGGCATCTCTCCGCCCTACCTGGAGTTGCTGGGGATTGTATCGACACCTTCTGCATATAAAGGAGGGGCTCAGCACTGAGCTGGGTGAGTAAGAGGTGCCATGATAGAATTGTACAAAACAATGCATGGACATCCAATGAAACTGGATGTTGGGAGATTCAGGGCAGATATAAGAAATCCCTTCTTCGTGCAGTACATAGTTTAACTGTGGAACTCCCTCCCACTGGAGGTAGTGAGGCCGATCAACCTGGGTGGCTTTAAAAGAGGATGGGGGCAAATTTGTGGAGGATAATGCTATTGATGGCTACTAGCCAGGGTGGCTGTGCTCTGCCCTGAAGGATAGCTTAGTTGGTAGTGCATGAGACTCTTAATCTCAGGGTCGTGGGTTTGAGTCCCAGGTTGGGTGAAAAATTCCTGCATTGCAGGGGGTTGGACTAGATGACCCCGACACTGGTCCCTTCCAACTCTACAAGGTTGCGATTCCGCCTTTGCGGTGCAGAGGCAGTTATGCTTCTGAATACTTGTTACTGGAAGCTGCAGGGGGGGAGAGGGCTCTTGCAATGGGTGTCTGGTTGGTCAGTGTGAGAACAGGATGCTGAACTAGATGGGTCCCCTTAGGCCTGGTCTTCTGGAGGTCCTGCCCACCACTTAGCCTTGGTGGTCCTCTTACTTCAGTGAGGAAAGGTAGAAGTGCTGGTTTGTTAAACTAGTGAGAAAGCGGAGGAAGATCTATTAAGAGCTGATCAGGTGTATTTTCCTGGGAGTGAAGGGAGTGAAACCCTTTCCTCCCTCACTCTGGATAACCAGAACTCCAGCACACCATGCAAGCAATAGATTCAGGGCAGACTTCTTCGCATGGCAGGAAATTAACCTGTGGAACTCACTGTCCTAAGCCGTGGTGATGTCAGGTTTCTAAAGATGACATGAAAATGGGATCTAGCTACTTTATAGGAGATGGGCTTTTCCACGGCTACCAGCCCACACTTTGTTGTTGTTGTTTAGTCGTTTAGTCGTGTCCGACTCTTCGTGACCCCATGGACCAGAGCACGCCAGGCACTCCTGTCTTCCACTGCCTCCCACAGTTTGGTCAAACTCATGCTGGTAGCTTCGAGAACACTGTCCAACCATCTCGTCCTCTGTCGTCCCCTTCTCCTTGTGCTCTCCATCTTTCCCAGCATCAGGGTCTTTTCCAGGAAGTCTTCTCTTCTCACGAGGTGGCCAAAGTATTGGAGCCTCAGCTTCAGGATCTGTCCTTCCAGTGAGCACTCAGGGCTGATTTCCTTAAGAATGGATCGGTTTGATCTTCTTGCAGTCCATGGGACTCTCAAAAGTCTCCTCCAGCACCATAATTCAAAAGCATCGATTCTTTGGCGATCAGTCTTCTTTATGGTCCAGTTCTCACTTCCATACATCACTACTCCAGCCCACACTAGCTAAGCTGAACTTCCAGGTTTCTGACCATTCTGCTCTTGGGGTACCAGTGGTTGGAGGGCAGAGAGTTCTCATAGAATCATAGAGTGGGAATTATCTAGTTGCAAGGCGAGAATATGCCCTCGTCCCTTACGGGGATCGAACCTGCAACCTTGACATTGTCAGCACCATGCTCTAGCCCAGTGAGCTCTTGCTTTCGTGCTGTGTTTGTGAGCTTCTCAGGACAGGAACGTTCGGTTGGAAACACAGTGGGACTTGGGATATTGGACTAGATGGGCCTTGGATCTGACCCCGAAAGGTGGGGAATCTCTAGCCCTCCAGGTGCCATTGGACTATAGTTCCCATTATCCCTGACTTCCTCCCCACCACATGTGTTTTATGATGCTTTTGCAGATGGGCTTCGTTTTTATTTTTTTTAAGGGCTACCAAACTCAAATTAATTTGTGCTGAATACTTTCTTCTCGCCCGTCCCCGCCCTCACAGAAATGGCTAATTTATATGCTAAGTAGCCTGATGGAAATCGATGGCGCCTGCCGATCAATAGGGGATCCTACGGGCACCATTGACCAGGGCCGGCTAATGGAAGTCCTTTCGAGGCGGCGCCAGCAATGAAAACGGAACAATTAGGGGACGATAAATGGGCCCACTGGAGGGGGGCAGGGGGAACGCTTGAGTGCCTCATATTTGAGTGATATGAGTTCATTGCCCCTTCCCCTCCCCTTGTGTAGGAGGGTTCCTCCTCCTCCGTGGTGATTGCCTTTATTTTCTCCTGGGGGTTTCAAGAAGGCACGACCAAGTGTGTGGTTTGGAGAAACCTCCCCAGTAGCCAAGGCTTGGGTGGCTTCAGAAGAAGATCAGACAAATTCATGGAGGAGAGAGCAACCAAGGGCTCCTTGATAGCTATGCTCTGCCTCAGTGGCGTAGCGTGGGGGGTGCAGGGGACGCCGGCTGCACCGGGCGCAACATCTGGGGTTAGGGCAAATCCACAGGTTAGGGGGCGCAAATTACTTGCCTTGTCCCGGGTGCTGACAACCCATGCTACGCCACTGCTCTGCCTCCATGGTCAGAGGCAGCCATGCTTCTCTTGTTGGAAACCACAGGAGGGGAGAGCGGTCTTGTGTTCGGGTCCTGCTTCCAGGTTTCCCCCTGGAGCATCTGGTTGGCCACTGTGAGAACGATCTGGATTAGATGGGCCAATGGCCTATTCCATCAGACTCTTCTTACTTTCTTAAGGCTGCAGTGCGGACACACAAACACTAAATATAGTGGCAAGCACAGAATTCAGTTTTCTGATAGGTAGTATTTTTTCCACTTTTTTAAAAGAGCCACTCAAGTTTCTAGACCTTAAGGTTCTACTCAAGGCAGTCTGGGTTCAGGACCCAGTGAAAACTCCAATGCAAAAGAGGTTGCTGAATGAGACTTGTTTTCAGTGTCCAGAGAGTTTGGGGTTCAGTTTGATCAAGCTGCTGCTTATTTTTGCGAAATCAAATACAGGTTGCAGAATTTCGTAGAATCATAGAATGTAGAGTGGGTCACCTAGTCCAACCCTCCGCAATGCAGGAATCACAGCTCAATAATCCTGGACAGGTGGCCATCAAACCTCTGATTAAAACCTCTACCTTCCAACACAGTCCATTGGTCAGCTCTTACCCTCAGAAAGTTCTTCCTAACATCTAGTCGGAATCTCCTCTCTCGTAATCTGAATCGACTCACTCGGGTCCTGTCCTTTGTGAGCAGCAGAAAAGAAGCTTCCTCCATCTTCCATGGGACAGCCCTTTAGATATCGGAAGACGGCTATCTCCCAACTCCCTCCGCTGTTCCTCATAAAGCTTGGCTTCATTTTTTCTGAGTTATGGTTTTAGTTTGCATTGGCAAAGCCTGTGTGTATGAATACTTTAACATCTTAATTTCTTGCTCAGGGAGGCTCTTGGAACTTGGAAAGGTCCCTTCCCTTTATTGGCAGAGGTGGGTTTCTGCGCCCATTCCCCAAGATGCCAGCTGGACCAGGATAGATTGCGGCCTCTGCGGGGACATCCCTTTCCTTTCCACCTTTCCACGGTGCGGTTGTGCCTACCTTGAGCTTGGTCCTTGGTCCTCCCTTGCGCTGGGAAGCTCCTGGGCGAGGTGGGCACTCTGTCTTTCCGCGCACACCCCAGGCTCGTATCAGTCTCTTAACGTGTCCCTTGGGAGTCGTGCTAAGCCGCTTGGCTGACCCTTTGAGATTAAAAGGAACGTGCGCATGCCACCAGCCCCCAGAAACTATTTGCATGAAATACTGCAGGCAAAACGGCAAGGCCCTGATTGGTGGTTGCTAAGCGACATCATAATCATCAGGAAATTAGGCTCTCTTCTTTATCTCTCCCCCCCCCCCTTCTCTCCCAACCCTGGAGTATCTGTGGGATTGCTGGGCTGTGCAAAGGGGGGGGGGGGAGGTAGCGGAACAAAGGCAGATCGGCAGGAGGAGATCTCAGGCACTCGGTTCCCCAAAATGACATCCACTGACAGCAGAGCGGGTGGCGCTTCTCCTGCCACCAGGAGCTGCGCATTGATTTGCGCCTCTTAGCTTCAGGCTGTGCCCCACTACCAGGGCGCCTAAAACGGTCCTTTTCCAAGCCTGCTCTGGAGGTTCAGATCTGTGGAGAGGATGCTCTTGTCTGTTTCAGGGGATGTGGAGGATTGAAGGAGCAGAGCGTGGAGCTGAGGCTGGGGACTCCTGCGCAGGGGTCCTGCCGTCCCTTTGAAGACTGTGCATGCCTTCCGACTTGCGCCACAAATCCCGGTAGCCTGGAGGTAGGTGCAGAGCGTCTGTGGAGGTGGGCTGTGAACTGGGGGAAGAGGTTGTGCTGTTGGCTTTGAAGGCTTTTTTTTGGTGCGCATGACAGCAAGCTGTTGTGGACCAGAACTGTGCTTACGGTACTTGGTGCGCTCGCCCTGAAACAGTTAGCTTCCTGGTGGGTTTCCTCATTGGGCAGTGCAAGTTTCTAGACCTCAAGGTCGCAGAGTAGAATTTTGCAGGCAGCGGGATTCCAGTGGTCTCCTAGGCTTTCACGTGCTAGATAATTGTGTTATTTCCACCCACGTGGATATCTGGGATGGAGTAAAGTGATCGCAGGAGGTCTTAAACAAGGCTTGTGGATGGCAAGTCAAGAGGCTTGGAGATGGAGATTTGCAACGACTAGATTTAGAAGTAAAGGCAGGGGGAGGGAGAGAATTAAGAAGTGTAATAAACTTGTGGAACTCACTGCTGCTAGAAGTAGCTGTGGCAGCTGTGAAAGGAAAGGCTAGACCAGGCATAGGCAAACTCGCCCCTCCAGATGTTTTTTTGGGACTACAACTCCCATGATCCCTAGCTAACAGGACCAGTGGTCAGGGATGATGGGAATTGTAGTCCCAAAGATATCTGGAGGGCCGAGTTTGCCTATGCCTGGGATAGACTCACAGAGGAGGCATCTGTCAGTGACTGAGAGCAATGATGCGTAAGCAAGACCCTCCCCCCCATGTTCACCTGCAGTCTACCTCAGAGTAACAGATGCTGAAGATAAATAACAGGGTCTTATTTTTTCATTTACAATTTCACTACATTTATATCCCACCCCAAGGAGCTCTAGGATTCCTCATAGAATCCCAGAATAGTAGAGTTGGAAGGGACCCCAAGGGCCATGCAGTCCAGCCCCCTGCAATGCAGGGAACTCAGCTCTTCTCCCTCACCTCACATTTTCTCTTCACAACAGTCCTGTGAGGTAGGGCTTCCATATGTCCGGAATTTTCCAGACATAGCCGGAATATGGCAATCGGAAAAAATGTCCAGGCATATGGCAACCCATGTTGGAGGTTTGGGTAAATTTCCTTAAAAATAGCTCAAAACCTTTTTTCTTTTTCTTTTTTGAGATTTTGCAAAACAACTTTGCAAAAAAGAAAAAAGAGCTCAACTTTTGGGTCCGGATTTTCACATTTTGAAATATGGCAACCCTAGTGAGGTAGCTTAAGCTGAGAGCGAATGATTGGCCCAAGGACACCCACTGAGTGTGGATTTGAAGCCTGGCCTCCCAGGTCCTAGTCCAACCCTCTCACCACTATGCAACACTGCCTCAAAGCTTTTGGAGGGCACGAGGCTGGGGAAGGCTAGAACAGCTAGGTCGGCTGAAGGGACGATGAGGCAGCTTCTTGTGCATCATATCTTACAGTTTGCCAGAGTTTTCCTGCTCCACTATATCTTCACTCCAGTTTCGGGCAAAGACCTTATTAATCTCTGCTTTTTCTTCCTTATAAAAGACTTTTAAAAAAACAAAAAAACTTCCAGGTGTTAAAGGTCATAGCTAAGCCCTCCCCACAAGGGGCAGGTGAGATTATACCATTTCATTCATTTTTTCCTACAATTGTTTCTTCGATTGCCTTCCTCATTGTCATATTCCATTGGTCTGTGCTGTGCTTTGTGTGAATCTTAAGGTCTAACTAACAGGCTTTTAGGGACGTTTTGACTCTAAGTAAAAAGTGAAGCAAAGCAAAGCAAACGCAAGCATTGGACAGATTAAGATGAGTTTCTGAATTCTGCATTTTGCTGCTGGATTCATTTTGCTGTTTATTGGGTCTTTTTTTTGGATTTTGGTTTTTTATTATTTTTAAATGTCATGTGTTTTTCTTTTTTCTTTTGGTTTTATGCTTTTTTAAAGTTTTTTTTATTGCTTAGGGACATTTTACTTGTGCCCAGAATATTAGATGTGTCAGGCTGCGATCCTAAACAGACTTACTATTAAACAGATATTGTATGTGTTAGGGTTGCCATATTTCAAAAAGTGAAAACCTGGACACAGTTTTTTTTGCCCCAAATTTGAAGTTTTTGAGCTGCTTTTAAGAAAATTCACCAAAATTTACACTTCTGACATGTGTTGCCATATGTCCGGAGCCTAGTGTGTGTGCATGCCGAAGGCTTCAGTGATACAGTTTATTTTTAAAAAAATATTTATTATTATGAAGCACTTCCGGATGCATACACTAATGGCTCACCTAGCACCAAGAGCCTTCCCACCCCCCGCAACTTTTTAAAGAAACTACCTAGCCTGATAAAGAATTCTTCCTGCTCTATTTCACAGCATTTTATTTGGCCTGACAAAGATTTTGTCCTAATTTGGGTGCTAAAACATGTATTATTTAAATATTTTGAAAATTTCGAAACTCTGTACATATATTAAGAAATAAGGCAGTCCCTGTCTGCAGGCTCATAGTCGAGTACCAGAGGGGTTGGGGCAAGATGCATGATGAAAAAGAAAAAAGGAATTATGGAGTAGCCTGTTTTTCGTTGGCAGATGGATTTGCCATGATGGTCTTCCTGGCAGCCCTAGGGCAGCTGGCAGTTGGAGCAGAGTCTTTTTGCGGAAAGAAAATCGGTTACCTCATTGCAAACCCTTTCCCCACCTTACCTGTTTTCCAAACTACTGTTGCATCTGTGTATTTTCTAAAGTATTTTACCACTGGAAGCGCATCAAAACCCAAAGCCTTATGAGAAACAGTTGAGGGAGTTGAAGAAGAAGAGGGGACTGAGATGTGATATGATAGGTAAAGGGACCCCTGACCATTAGGTCCAGTCGTGGCCGACTGTGGGGTTGCGGCGCTCATCTCGCTGCATTGGCCAAGGGAGCCGGCGTACAGCTTCCGGGTCATGGGGCCAGCATGACTAAGCTGCTTCCCGCGAACATCATTTACCTTCCTGCTGGAGCGGTACCTATTTATCTACTTGCACTTCGTGCTTTCGAACTGCTAGGTTGGCAGGAGCTGGGACCGAGCAATGGGAGCTCACCCCGTGGTGGGGATTCAAACTGCTGACCTTCTGATCGGCAAGCCCTAGGCTCTGTGGTTTAACCCACAGGATATGATAGCCATCTTCAAATATCTGAAGGGCTGTCTCATGGAAGGAGGAGCAAGCTGGTTTTCTGCTTCTCCCAAAGGGCAGGACCCAAACAAGTCAGTTCAAATTGCAGGAAATTAAACACTCGGAAGAACTTTCTGAGGGTAAAAGCTGTTCAATGGTGGAACGGACTCCCTCAGAAGGCGGTGGTTGGAGGTATTAAAACAGAGGCTGGATGGCCACCTGTCAGGAATTCTTTAGCTGGGATTGCAGTGAGTTGGACTGGATAACCTTTGGGGGATCCCTTCCAACTCTATGATTCTATGAATTTATCCATCGTCCTTCCGGAGCCTCCCTTATGGCTGTGTGCCCTACACTGCTCAACCAGCTTCGTAAATGGTTGGGACCAGAAGCTCCCTTCTTTAGTCCAGTGGTGCGGGGAAACTCTGTAGCCTGAGGGCCGGATTGCCTTCTGGTCAGCCTTCCAGGGTCCACGTGCCGGGGAACGGGGGGCAGAGGCAAAAATAGGCAGAGCAGCAAGTGTGAATTTTTACCTTTGTGTAGCCGGCTAGTTCTCAGGACTCCCACATCTGTGTCCCATCCAGGCAAGCAAGAAGAATTTGTCTAAGTGCAAGGACATATTCCAGTCAGGCAAAACAACTCCAGGAGGGTGCAAGGCTTGGCTATGGAGGGGTTTGGGGAGAGCTCTGAGGGGCAAGCCAGGAGCTCTGGAGGGCTGGTCCGTGACTGCTGTGCCTTGGAGAACAAATCTTCTGTCAATACCATCGCTGAGGTAGTAGATAGCCCAGCGAATATGTTGGCCTACTGTGTGGCTGCCGGGGAAAAGGCTAATTCCATGCTAGGGCTTATCAGGAAAGGAATTGAAAACTGAAGTGCCAATATCACAACGCCATTACACAAATCTACAGTGAGACCGTATTTGGAATAATACTGTGTACGGTTCTGGCTGCCTCACCTCAGAATTATTGTAGAGTTGGAAAAGGTTCAGAAAAGGGCCATGGACTTTTCAAGTGGATGGAGAGTGACTCCCCTATGAGGAAAGGTTGTGGCATTTGGGGCTTTTTAGTTTAGAGAAAAGGCGGCACCATCGCAAAGCTTTAAAAATGATACATGGCATGGAGCAAACAGACAGGCAAACATTTATTTCCCTCACTCATAACACTAAAATTCAGATATCCAACGAAGGTGAATGTTGGAAGATTTGGGACTGATAATGGAAAGGACTTCGTCACTCGGCACATAAGCTGTGGAACTCACTGCCACAAGGACAGTCACCAACCTCTTTAAAAGAGGATTGGGCAAATGCATAGAGGGAGAGGGCTGTCGATGGCTATTAGCCATAATGCCCTTCACAGTCAAAGGCATCCATGCTTCTGAATCCCAGTTGCTCCTCTGACGTTCTTATGAGGTGAGCTTTGCTCTCAGGGTGGATCCTCTGGTAACCTGCTTTTTCATCTCCTCACAGCTGTAGCCGGCTGGCCACACGCACCCCGCCATCTTGGCCTCCGCCCGTCCTCTGCCGCCTCTCGGGTGCCCTGGATGGTTACCATGGAGAACGAGCAGCTGCCAGCCCCCCCTCCGACCAGCAGCGCCACGGCAGCCACGGCCACCAGCAATGGACGCCAGGCAGGGCCACAAATCTCTGTGTACGGAGGGATCCCTGATCGCCAGACCGTTCAGGTAAGTGGAAGAGGGCGGAAAGGCCCTCCTGTTCGGAGGAGCTAAGGCAGACGGGGAGAAGACGCCCCAGGCTTGAACCAGGATAATCCACTCCCTGCTTGCCTTTGTGTCTGATCCAGCTGAGGAGTTGTGCATATTGTATTGTTGTTTTATTACATTGACAGTATACCCCACCTTTTCTCCGCCGTCTCCGTTTTGTCCTTGGCATACAAGGCGCTCCCTTTCTTCATTCAATCCTCACAACAACCCTGTGAGGTAGGTTAGCCTGAGAGGTCAGCAACTGGCCCCCGAGGTTGCACCCAGGGAGATTCACAGCCTATGAGTGGGGATTTGAACCCTTCTCTCCCTGGTCCAACTCACTAGCCACAACATTGACTCTCACTTATAGTAGATTAATACGCTGCCTTTCCCCCCATGTATCTCAAGGCAAAGTACTTGGTTGTCCTGCCCCTTGTTAATTTCTTTTCATCTTGACAACAGCCCTATGAGGTAGGTTAGACTGAGAGATAGTAACTTACCCAAGGTCCCCCAGCGAACCTTGTGGATGAGAAGGGATCTGAACCCCGGTCTCTCCTGGGTCCTAGCCCAGTGCTCTAACCACTACAACCATGCTGCCTCTTGCAGAAGTGGGAGTGTGTGCAAGCATAGGCAGCCTGGGCCATTTGGGGATACTCGAATGCAAGAATATCCCTGATGGGTCAGGCCAATGGAGTCCTTGCAGCATGGCAACCTGACTCCCATTCGGGAGGCCTATGCAATGCCTACTTACTTTCCCAAGCACACACACAATATCAAGGAAAATCTGGACTATTGACTCCTGTTGTTGTTCTTGTCCTCCGTATTATTCTATTTATTAAATCATTTTCTAAACCACTGTCTCAAGGCAATTTACCTATAAGATATTTAAGAACAGTTAGAGACACACAAAAACAACATAATCCATTTAAAACAAGACTGGTGGTAAAGACCCCGTTTTTCTAGCTGGGAAAGCCGGTCAGAACAAAAACTGCTTCAGCTGTTTCCAGAAAGTGGAGCTAGTGGGCGCCTAGGGATGCTATTCCACAGGGCAGGGGCAGCCACACTAAAAGCCCTGCTCTGAGTTACTGCAGAGCGGACTGCGGAGATCTTTGGAACTTGCAGGAGAAACTCTCCCGCAGACTGCAGAGAGCTACTGGGTGTCTAAGGAATAATAAGGCGAGTTTGAACTCATCGAGCCTTTCTACAAATGAACCAACAAGAACTGCAGAATTGGCTGCGCTGTAATGTATGGAATCTGAACTGAATATTTTATTTAAAAAATATTGTGCATATTGGTGTGTTCTCTCTGGTCCTCTCGCATCAATTTTATCTGGTATCGGTGAGGCAGCATCGCCCCCTAGTGGGTCTCGGAGAGCAGTTGCATGTAACCTCTTTAGTGTGTGTGTGTGTGTGTGTGTGTGTGTGTTTGTCTCTGACTTGAGAGAACAGCTGATGCTCCATGCAAAATTAATGACCAAAGGGGACTTGTGCCTTGATGACTGTCAAATGTTGGACATTTGGGAGATAACCCATCCTAAGAGGAGCCTGCTGTGGTTTTCTCCTTCATGAGCTGCTGATCTTAGCATGCCTCCTGGCTGGGAGATGGCCACCTTGGAGCAGGGACTTGTTCAGGAGTGTAATGAGCAGCCTCCTCTGAGGGCAAGTCGTTCTGCCATGTCTCTGGCTGAACCATCTAAAAACCAGCCGATGGGCCAAACCATTCTGCCCTGGAAGGAGGGTCACCTGCTGCCTCTCTCTCTCTCTCTCTCTCTCTCTCTCTCTCTCTCTCTCTCTCTCTCTTGTTTGCTTTGTTCTCCCAGTTTTAATTTAGTTATTTGGAAGTTTTGGTTGGTTGGCAACAGCTGTGGATTTTATTTGTTTTATTTATTTTTTATTTGCCAACTGGAGGGATGCGAGTGGCGCTGTGGTCTAAACCACAGAGCCTAGGGCTTGCCAATCAGAAGGTCGGTGGTTCGAATCCCTGTGACGGGGTGAGCTCGGTCCCTGCTCCTGCCCACCTAGCAGTTCAAAAGCACATCAAAGTGCAAGTACAGTGGTACCTTGGGTTACTACGCTTCAGGTTACAGACTCTGCTAACCCAGAAATAGTACCTCGGGTTAAGAACTTTGCTTCAGGATGAGAACAGAAATCGTGTGGCGGCGGCGCAACAGCAGTGGGAGGTCCCATTAGTTAAAGTGGTACCTCAGGTTAAGAACAGTTTCAGGTTAAGAACAGACCTCTGGAACGAATTAAGTATTAACCCGAGGTACCACTGTTGATAAATAGGTACCGCTCTGGCGGGAAGGTAAACAGCGTTTCCGTGAGCTGCTCTGGTTCGCCAGAAGTGGTTTAGTCATGCTGGCCACATAACCTGGAATCTGTACGCCGGCTCCCTCGGCCAATAAAGCGAGATGAGTGTCGCAACCCCATAGTCGGCCACGACTGGACCTAATGGTCAGGGGTCCCTTTACCTTTACCTAAAGCACTTCCTAGCCCAAATCTACCAAGGCAGTTTGCAGTAAGATGCAATAGTAGAATCATAGACTTGGAAGGTACCCACTAGGGTCATCTAGTCCAACCCCCTGCAATGCAGGAGTCACAGCTAAAGAATCCCTGACAGATGGCCACCCAAACTCTGCTTAAAAACCTCCAGTGAAGTAGAGTTGGTCACCTTCCAAGGCTTTTAAGTCCTCCACCCCTTTTTAAAATAACAATAGTGGGGGTTTTTTCTTCATTTTCCGATACACAACGAGAGCCTGCTTTTTCCTTAGCTTTGAAGTTTTGGATTAAAAATCCGTTTGAGATGGTTCGTTTACAAATGAAACAACTTGGTCTTCCTGTGTGCAGCTGGGAGCAAGCAATGCCTGTCTCTCAGCCAGGATGCTGGGGAAAAGGCTTTGGTTCTATGTTTAATAATGAGATTGGCCTGTAGGTGTCCATTTGTTCAACATCTTTGTTTGGGTTGGGTAGAACCATAATGATAGGGGGTCCCTCCAAGAACCCAGGGTGGGTCCATCTTGCCTAATACCGTTAAACAAAATACCTGGAAAAGGGTAGAAACTCGGCATAGATAGATAGATAGATAGATAGATATAGATATATAGAGATTATATATATGAGAGACAGCTATAAAGAAGTGTGTGTGTGTGTGTGTGTAAATAAATAAACAAACCTTCTATATAGCTGTCCCAGCCAGGAGCCTTCCTAGGTTTCAAACTATTTATTTCTCTGGTGTTTTTTTTTTTTGTGTGTGTAAAGGATCTGATTAAATACTGTATACAATTTCATCCTTCTCCAGTTTGTGCAGTCCCAGTTTGTCTAGATACACACCTGTGTTGTTAAAGGAAAACAAATTGCAGTCTCTCTTTAAAATGCCCCCGTTTTTTTGCTCCTGAGCAGAGATCTTCTTTGTTTCCATGCTGTGTGGGTCTGATTTCCCCCCCCCTTGTTTTTGCTTTCATCTAAAAATGGGAATTTCCTTTGGGCAAGGCTGCTTCTGAAGGTGGGTGGGAAGAGAGCTGCGCTTCGGATTCTCCTGCATCCTTGCGAGGAGGTGCTGAATGGAAACTTTATCCTGGGCCGCCTCTCCAGCTCCCCGCCCCCCTTGCTCGTGGGGATAAGAGGCCAAAGGCCAAGGGTCACCTTTGTCTTCATCCAGGGAGGCGGGGATTTCCTGGAGACAGCCTCTGGAAAGCGGGGAAAATCTGGGGCCAGAGGAATTGGGGGCGTGGATGGCAGCAAGGGGGCTGGGCAGGAGAACTCCCTTCGTCCTTTTGAGTATCATGTCCCCCAAAGCTGTGTGTTAGGATCTCCTTGTGCAAAGAGGCTCTTAGCTTTTGCTGCTGGGTCTGCCTGCCTCTTCACCCTCCTGGGCCACCCATCGTCCGAGGCCTCTCATCCCGGAGTCCTTGAAGAGGCCCAGCTGTCCTGGGTCTTCCCCGCGGGGCGTAAGTACCCTCATTTTCTGCAAGAGCTTTCGACAGCTTCTCTGCCCAGAAGACTGCATTATTCTGGGGGTGGAAAGGGTGGAATGGGGTCCCCTCCCTTGGCTTGGAAACTGCCAGAGTCCTCCATCTCCCAGTTTGGGAGTGGCGAGCTTTGGAAGCACAAATGTGATTCCCTGCCTGCTCCAAGAGAGTTCGTTTATTTCTTTTATTGCATTTATAGGCCATTTGTTTTTGCTCAAGGTGGCATATGTGGTGGTTTTTGCTGAAAGAGGCGGTGACTGGCACCTGAGTGAGCTTCATGGCAAAGTGGGGATTTGAACCTTGGTCTCTTTGCTCCAAATTCTCAATTAAACCCCACAACAATGTTGTGAGGTAGGTTAGGCTAAGAGCGAGTGATTGGCCCAAGGTCATCCAGTGAGCTTCATGACCAAGTGGAGATTTGAACCCTAGTCTCTCCCAGGTCCTAGGAACAAAAGGAGTGTGTGTGTGTGTGTGTGTGTGTGTGTGTTGTGTGTTTCTATGCCAGGCCACACCATCCTATGGAACTCTCTGCCACAAGATGGTGGAGATGCTGGGAAAAGGTTCTCCCCTCAACCCTTTCCTTGCTTTTGTTGCCTTCCCAGGCTTGCAACTGGTGCAGGGAAGTACCGGTAGCTCTGTGCCCTAAGATTGAGGGCGGGGGGGAATTGGCCTTCCTATTTTAAGCTCCATGGTATCTTGCAAATGGGGAAGGGATGGAGCCCAGTGATTGAGCCTCTACTTTGCATGCAGAAGGTCCCAGGTTCCATCCCCAGCAGCATCTCCAGGTAAAGGTGGGAAAGGTTCCCTACCTGAAATCCCGGACAGCCTCTGCCAGTCCGTGTAGACAGTACTGAGCTAGATGGACCCAACAGTTTGGCTCAGTGGAAGGCAGTGTTGTAAACAAAATCTGCCCTTTTTCCCTTATGGGGTATCCAAGAGCCCAGTAGGTTCCCTATTGGTAGGAGAAAATAACAGAGGCCAACCAGAGAATATTGAGAAGCAAAGCGGCTAGTAAGCCTGATCTTTATTGATCTGTTGCAACAGGGTGCTCCCCTCACACGCAGGAAAGGAGGAGGAACTCAGAACAATGGCGTGCAAGGCCTTATAAAGGCATTTTAAATTCCCTGCCCTGGAGCTCAAGAACACCCCTCCATACATCATACATACATCACAGAAGGGGTGTAACCCAAGACCACCCCCCACATACCTACATCAAAGAAAAGGTGGTCTTAAATAGAAATCTGAGTGACTTGTTTATCTCGTCTTACAGGTTACCTGTTTAATGGTCACTTGATTGGATTGCCTGCTTACTTGATTGGATACCCTGGGGAGCCTGGCCAGACTTTTGTAATGATAAATACTTAGTTCCTGAGTCAGGTCACAGGCTCACACAGTTCAAACACAGAGATATCCTTAAGACAGGATTTGTGAAGGAAAAGACCATGGGGAGGCTTTTCCATTTTCATTTGACCTTGCAGAAAAAACATTTGGTCAGTTTGGGACAGTTTGGGAATCAAAAATGGTTCCAGGTCAGTCTTCTTGTGCTGATCTATGTACGTGCTTGGTTGGTACACTTATGAACATTTAACATATATCTTAAGACCTCAAAATTCCTATCACAGCAGTTTCCTATGTACTCTGCCCACCAAATCATTGTTGTATCTTGTCAGGAGAGATTGTGTTTGTGGGAATTGTAGCATTGTAGAGTTGGAAGGGACCCAAAGGGGTGACCCCAGTGTGATTCTTTCCTTGATGGGGGGGTTATAAGGGTGGGAAAAGATCATGGTCCCCCAAGCCATTTATGTTGATGCTTCCAGTGGAGGAAGGTTTATTACTGTTATTGTTGCAGAGCTAAAGATCCAGGTTGTTTGTGTAGCTGTGTCTACGGCTTTCTTGCCTGCTTGCTTGTGCCTGTGTTTTGTGGGGGGGGGGTCATTTGTGAAGTATATCACACCCCCCGGGGTAGGGTGGGGGTGGGAGGAGGCTGGGAAAGTCTGTCCTCAGCTTTGGCTGTGTTTCTGGGTTGAAGTATGTCCCATTCGCACCTTTGGCTCTCTAGTTAAGTTGCTGCTTGGTGCTTGTATTTTGCATTGAAAAAGCACAGAGACTGCTGCTTGGCTCAGAATTCAGCATAGCGGGGGTCTTTGTTTTCGTTCTGGTTTAATTTTTGAGGCAAGTTTCTAGTCCTCTTTATGTCTGCAAAGGCTGGTTTGTAGGCAGCAGCTGCAGATATGGAGTTGAAATTGCAAAAAGCCGGAAAGAGGTTTGCGATGGGATGAAGTAGCCTGTTTTATTTGCTTAGTTCTGCGCCTCCTCTTATCCCAGGGGTCTGCAACCTTTAAGACAAAAAGAGCCACTTGGACCCGTTTCCGAAGAAAAAACAACAACCTGGGAGCCGCAAAACCATTGCGACATTTAAAACAAATATATCTCTGGAGCTGCGATCTGACAGCGGGCGGGAAGGTGACGTCGGGACGGTGCGTGACTAACGCACGCACCGCCCCCATGCGACGTCACAGCAAGTACAGCGCCCACCACAGTGGGGAGTGTCGGGGCGCACAATGCACCTCCTCCCCTCGCTAGTATCCGCCCCGGAGCCACGGCAAAGGTGTAAAAGAGCCACATGTGGCTCCGGAGCCGCGGGTTGCAGACCCCTGCCTTATCCCATAGTGATGCCCCACCTCAGGCAGCCTCTGTAAATAGATGGAGAAGCATCCTGTTATCACAGTGGCCAGCCAGATGCCCCAATTGGGAAGCCCACAAACAGGACCTGAGTACAACAGTGCCCACCCCCCTCCTGTGATTCACAGCATCTGGGATTCAAAAGCATTGCTGCCTCTGACCGTGGAGGCAGAGCAGAGCCATCGTGGCTATAGCCAAGGACAACCTTCTCCATGAATTTATCTCATCCTCTCTTAAAGCCATCCAAGTTGGTGACCCTCACTGCCGCCAATGGGAGGGAGTTTCCTAGTTTAACTACATGCTGCATAGAGAAGTCCTGTCTTTTTACCTGTCCTGAAACTTCCGACATTCAGCTTCATTGGATGTCCACGAATTCTGGTGTGATGGGAGAGGAGAGGGAGAAAACCTTTTCCCTCTCCACTTTCTCGGTGCCCTGCATCCTTTTACACACCTCTAGCATGTCCCTTCTTCCTTGGCTTTAAAGGCAAAACCTCCAAATATTGTCACCCTTTAGGGCATTGCGCCCTGTGATAAGAATTTTAAGGTCTTAGATATATATTAAATGTTCATAAATGTACCAACCAAGCACATACATAGATCAGCACAGGAAGATCGACCGGAAACCATTTTTGATTCCCCAACTGACCAAATGTTTTCCCTGCGAGGAGGGAAGGGGGGTCAGGGAGCCTTCACATTGTCTCAGGAATTGAATAAGCAGCATTTTAATGGGTGACAGACTTTCAGGAAAGACAATCAGGAAAGGCAATCAGATAACATGGCAAAGAGGAAAAACAGCATTCAAATTTCTGTTTTAGACCACCTTTTCCGTGATGTAGGTATGTGGGGGTGGTCTTGGGTTACACCCCTTCTGTGATGTATGTATGATGTTTCTGGGGATGGTCTTGGACTCCAGGGCAGGCAATTTAAAATGTCTATGTAAGGACGGGCACACCTTGGTTCTGGGTTCCTCCTCTATACCTGCGTGTGAGGGGAGCACCCTGTTGCAACAGCTTTAATAGAGATCAGGCTTACTAGCTGCTTTGCATCTCAATATTCTCTGGTTGGCCTCTGTTATTTTCTCCTACCAATAGAGAACGTACGTAAGGACTCTGTATGGGCTCTTGGATACCCCATAAGGGGAAAAGGGCAGATTTATGTTTACAACAACTCCAGAACTGTCTGCCATGCCCCTAGGGCTCCTTGGGGTGCTTGTTTTGTTGTTGTTGTTGTTTAGTCGTTTAGTCGTGTCCGACTCTTCGTGACCCCATGGACCAGAGCACGCCAGGCACTCCTGTCTTCCACTGCCTCCCGCAGTTTGGTCAGACTCATGCTGGTAGCTTCGAGAACACTATCCAACCATCTCGTCCTCTGTCGTCCCCTTCTCCTCCTGCCCTCCATCTTTCCCAGCATCAGGGTCTTTTCCAGAGAGTCTTCTCTTCTCATGAGGTGGCCAAAGTACTGGAGCCTCAGCTTCACGATCTATCCTTCCAGTGAGCACTTAGGGCTGATTTCCTTAAGAATAGATACGTTTGATCTTCTTGCAGTCCATGGGACTCTCAAGAGTCTCCTCCAGCACCATAATTCAAAAGCATCAATTCTTCGGCGATCAGCCTTCTTTATGGACCAGCTCTCATTTCAATACATCACTACTGGGAAAACCATAGCTTTTACTATACGGACCTTTGTTGGTAAGGTGATGTCTCTACTTTTTAAAATGTTGTCTATATTTGCCATCGCCTTTCTCCCAAGGAGCAGGCGTCTTTTAATTTCGTGACTGCTGTCACCATGTGCTTGTTTTGGGTGCACTTAAGTCTTTCTTTTTAAAAAAGGAAGCTTCTGAGGAACTGTTTTTTTATTCTATTGCTTTAGCACTATAGACCCCCCCCCCCAGCAAGGAAGGGGCTATGGGGAGTGCCCAAAAGATTTGCTTAAGACTCCCTGGGGTATCCATGAATGCTGGCAGAGGGCAGAAGTGATGGATGGAGGATTTCGTTCCTTGCAGGCAGCTTGGAAATTCTCAGCAAGGTCAAAGTTCTCAAGACCCTTGCTGATGCCGGTTAACCTTTGACCCCCCCCCCCCCAAAAAAAAACTGCTCCTTTTGGTAGAAGCTTGGCAAGTACTATGAGGTATTTAAACTCCCATCCAAACCTTTATTCTGTCTTTCTCAAGATGATAGATTGATAGATAGATAGATAGATAGATGATAGATGAAAATATATTGGATCTGCATTATTATGACAAAATATAAACTGTTAAGAAGTATAAAAGGAAATAATAAAAATAATTAATAACGTGAGTCTTGCTTATACAGGTTCAAGCCATTCCTTATATAGATATCTATATACACAGTATATTGGCTTCATATTTTCATAGCTGTAACAAACTTTTCTTTAGGTTGGTGGTACTCTTAATTTTATTAACAGGAGGGAATATCCCACCCTTTCTATTTTATAGAGCAAGTGTGAGGAATCCAGTCTCTTTGCAAATTTTGTAGTTTCAAGTGTCTCGGTTTATTTATCAGCTCAGTAAATAGGTCTCCCTCCAGTGTGAATATCCATGTTTTTATATTCTGCATTGTGTGTCAGTGAGAAGGCTGCTGTTTTCTGTTGCACTCAAATCGTCGTTGATTACCCTTTAAATGTGAATTTCAAACATGCTTAGGTTTTGTTGTTGTTTTGCAGTTTTAATGTTTTGATGATTTGCATTTCTGGGTGAGATCCTACTGTGCTGTCTTGCATGTGGAGCAAACTTCCTGCTTGTGCAAACAGGGTGTGTCCTACTCCTTCTGCCCCCCCAACCCCCTGGAGGGTTTTGGAACCCATCAGATTTATGGGCTCAATGCTGGAGCTCACCTTAAATGTTCTAATGCCCTCCTGAATCAATGATCTTGGTGGTTTTTTAGTATGTGTGTGTGTAGTTTTTCATTAATGTAACATCAACATTGCAAAAAAAAAAACAAAACACCCCACCAAACCCCAAATGTTTCGAAACGTAATACAGGAGCAATACAGAGGTTGCGTTTTCCAAATAAAGGTAGAGCTGATAATGGAGATAGATAAAAGCAGAAAAACACACCAGGAAAGCCAAATTTCGCAATTTGGTTGTATTTGGCACCTAAGAAATGGAATTCCACAAAACAGTGCAGAGATTTCTGAGGTTTTCCTCACTCTTATAACTTGACAGTTCTTTTCTCTGCAGTAGTCTGAGTCCACATATTATTGGGCAGCAACTTGAGGTCTAAGTTTTCTTTCTGGGGCAAATTTTGTTTTCATACTTTTTGTTTTGTAGTTTTATACTGAATGAATGTCTGTGTGTGCATGCATAATAATTCTTAAACATCCTCCGCAGAAATCCTTTCTGAGCATAAAAGTGCCTCCAGCTTTTAGCTTGCAGGGCCCGGGGGTGGGATTTGTGCCCCCCCCAACCCAATGTGTGACAGTGAGAAGAGCCATGGAAAGATGGGATGCATCTCTCCTCTCCTTCCACCATGTGGCAAATTGCTTTGAATGTAGATTACATGCTGCTTTCACGCCTGGTGTGGTAATGCTTTCCCGGGGCTTGAATTTCCCAGACTCTATTCACCCCCCTTATTTTTTCTGTGGGGGTGGGAAACAGTGTTGCCCACAGCTGCGTTTGCACTTAACTCCCCCATCCCACATGGCTTGCACATAGCCTTTTGGGGAGGGTCCCTTAGCTCAGTGGAGTTGCACACTTTCCCCACCCTGGAGTCATTTCCAGTTCTGAAAGGATCTTGGGTTGCTAGGCTGGGAAAGGTTTCTGTCTGTCTCTCTGCCTGGGACCCTGGAGAGAGCAGCTGTCACTCAGGGTGGCCACAATGCTCAGATAGACCAATGGTGTGACTCAATATGCCATGGTTATTATGATATTTAGAACCCGCCTCTTGCCAGCTGCAGGAACCCCCTCCCAAACACATTTAAAAGGCTGTAGATCAGCATGCAGAACCAGCGAGATTAACAGCAAAAGATTATAGAGACCAAAATGAGGAAAAATTAATCGAGGACGGGAAACCTTTTATTGAATATTCAAAGAGTTACTACAGCAAGATGAAAACATGAGCAGGACTCGAAATACGAGTGACGGCATTCATTATTAAGATACATAGGTTAAAACGGATGTATGGAATAGCGTATGTGAAATATACAGCATTCAAGGGTGATATGAAAACAATGGAAGGGGAGGACAGGAAGTCAATGGATAAAGTAAATTTAGGTCCATGTTTAAAATTTGCAAAGCTTTTTTTTGGGTGAAAAATAAGATTATAAATAAATAAATATAAGGCCAAAATCAGCCAAAAATCCTTCTTCCTAGGGAACTCTGGGAATTGTAGCTGTGCAAGTGGGTTTCCTAACAACGCTCAGCACCCTTAACAAACTCCAGCTCCCAGAATCCTCTGGGGGAAGAAGCCGTGACTTTTGAAGTTTCTTCATAGTTCTTTAATCTTAAGGTGTGAATGTGACCTGTTTCCCCTCCACACACACCCAGAGGGGGCCGGGCGGTGGTTAACCCTTTCCCTTCTCAGCTGCAGCTCTGATAAAGAATTTCATTCTGCCCCGCTCCCCAGCTGCCTCTTGTTTGGGTCTTTGCCTCTCAGCCTGTTCACGGCCTGCTGTCCTTCTCCCTTCTCCCGGCAGGTGATCCAGCAGGCCTTGCACCGCCAGCCCAACACAGCCGCACAATACCTGCAGCAGATGTATGCCGCCCAGCAGCAGCACCTCATGCTCCAGACGGCAGCCCTGCAGCAGCAGCACCTCAGCAGCACCCAGCTCCAGAGCTTGGCTGCCGTCCAGCAGGTAGGCCTTTGGGGCCA
This sequence comes from Podarcis muralis, assembly GCF_964188315.1. NCBI lineage: Eukaryota > Metazoa > Chordata > Lepidosauria > Squamata > Lacertidae > Podarcis > Podarcis muralis. The sequence continues at coordinate 29,825,421 of NC_135661.1, read as the reverse complement.
GTGGGAGAGGGCTGGAGGGAGTCCTGCTCCAAGTGGAATCCTCTGGGCAAGGAAGGTGGTGGGTGTTTTTTTTTTAAGGGAGGTCTATGCCAGGATGTTGTTTATTGATTATAGCTCGGCTTTTAATGCCATCCTTCCAGACATCCTCATTAAAAAGCTGACATGAACCTTTCTCCTACCATCTGTGACTGGATTAAAGACTTTCTGATAGATCGGACACAAGCAGTGACGATTGGACATGTGACATCTAATTCCTTAAAAATCAGCACTGGGCACACCACAGGGATGTGTGCTAAGTCCCTAGCTGTATTCATTGTATACATACGATTGTGTATCATCTGACCCGTCTACTGCAGTTATTAAGTTTGCAGATGACACCACCATAACGGGTTTAATAACAGGTGGAGATGAATCAGCGTATACAGGGGAGGTCCAAAAAAATATCTACATGGTGCCTAGGGAACAACTTGCACCTAAATATCAGCAAGACAAAGGAGATGGTGTTGGACTTTCGGAGGAAGAGAGGAGAACTAGCCCCGCTGTACATCGGGGAGGGCTATGTGGAGAGAGTCTCTTCCTTTAAATTTCTAGGAGTTTATCTCAGTGAAGACCTTATTTGGAAAATCAATACAACCCAGGTGGTTAAGAAAGCCCAACAGAGAATCCATCTCCTCAGAGTATTGTGAAAGAATGATGTCAATCATCATTTGATGATCTCCTTCTACCAGTCCATAATAGAAAGTGACCTTTCATAATGCATCGCGGTGTGGTACGCTGGTTTGACATCAACTGATAGGCAGTGCCTACAGAGGGTGGTGAATACAGCACAAGATATTATGGGCTGTCCCGTGAATCCACTGGATGACATTGCGGAAGAATGTTGGCTCAGGAGAGTGAGGAAAATTCTCAGGGATGATTCACACCCCGCCGGCAATTTCTTGATCTCCTGCCCTCGGGCAGAAGATACAGTATAGAAGCATGATTAGTCACACCAACAGGGAAAGATAACAACAGAGCAACTGACTTTTGGGTTTGGTGGGTGTGCGTCAGTAAACGCGGGGAATTAAGACTAAGAAAGCTGAGTGGGGGGTGCTCGGGTAATCTCACTGTATACAAGTTGTACAAGTGACAATAAAGTATTTCACCTGTTAAATGCATAATAATTAAATTAACCAGGCGTTGGGCTAGATGACCCTTGGGGTCCAATTCCAACTCTACAATTCTATGATTAATTGCATAATAGCAAAGGGTCCCTCCAGACTGGCAAGTTGTTTTTCTTTCAGCATGGATTTGATGCATGTAATGGACATCAGGGCTGGGAAAGATGGAGGGCACAAGGAGAAGGGGGCGACAGAGGACAAGATGGTTGGATAGTGTTTTCGAGGTTACCAGCATGAGTTTGACCAAACTGCGGGAAGTAGTGGAGGACAGAGGTGCCTGGCGTGCTCTGGTCCATGGGGTCACGAAGAGTCGGACACGACTAAACGACTAAACAACAACAACAACAATGGACATCAGGAAGTCGCCTTTGTTTGTTTTTTTATCTTCATGAGATTTTTAAAAATTGTTATCTTATCAACTGGCACTGTTACAGGTGCCACATAGGGTTCTGCATTTGTAAGAAATCTATCTCTTAGTGTGTACATATCTGTGTGTACATAGTGTACATATCTGTTTTTGTTTATAATTTTATTGTTTCATACTTTCTGTGAACTGCTTTGTGGTTCTTACGGTTGAGCAGCATATATGAAATGGAAATAACTTTTTTAAATGCAAGAATAGTACATGAGCAGTGGATCATTTATACTGGGTCGTTCACACATCCGCATTGCCATTCTTATTAATATTATTAATTATAAGAATAGCAATTTCATTTGTCAGTTCCTTTGTGCAACAAAAGGTCTCAAGGTGCATTGGCAAAATAAGGTATAACATGTCATTTAGGTTCATTAAGATTTTTTTAAAATTTCCTTTTATAATGTCTCCAAAACGGACACAAACAGGAGGGGAGAGGGCTCTTGCACTTGTGGTCCTGCTTGCAGATTTCAGATTGGGGCGTCTGTTGGTTCAGGATCCTGGACTAGATGTGCCCCCTTTGGTCTGATCCAGCAAGCTCTCTTCTTACATTCTGACCCTGGGAAGATCCCGGGTTCAAGCCTTGGTATAGGACTGGGAACGCCCCACACCAGAAAGCCTGGAGAGCCTCTGACTACCGGTGAAGTCAATAGGCAAATGTTCTTATCATAGTCATCTAGTCCAACCCCCCAAATTACAGGATTCACAGCTATATGGATTCAGTATTTCTGATTTCTGCTTAATTCCCCCTCTGCTTGCCCTTCCAGGCAAGTCTGGCAGCCAACAGGCAGAATACCTCGTCCAGCAATAATGGGCCCACACAGACCCCGCCTCAGCAGTCCACGGTAAGCCTTGAATCTGCCCCTCTCTCTGCAGGGCTGCTGTGGGGTTTCCGTTGCCCCACAGAGCTGGGGCCTGATGCGCTCCACTTTTGCTGGTGCAGATGGGTCTGTCCCCATCTCCTCCTCCATGCCGTCATCCAGATTCACTGCACCACTTTCTGTCTTTCCTCTCCTCCTCCATCCCAGATAAACCTGGCGACGTCCCCAGCTGCCGCCCAGCTGATCAACCGGGCCCAGGGCGTGAACTCGGCGGCTGCCTCTGGCATAGCCCAGCAAGCCGTACTCCTGGGCAACGCCAGCAGCCCCACCCTGACCGCCAGCCAGGCCCAGATGTACCTGCGGGCTCAGATGGTAAGTTGGCAAAGCACCTTGAATCCCCTGTTTGTGCCAGCTGGGTACCTCCAGGGGAGCTGACAGCCTATTGGGAGATGGTGTGTGCCTTACTGGTACATCTGGGGAGGCTCTGTGAAGGGAACAGCATTCTGGTGGTGCTGAAACAAGCTTGCTATTTTGGGTACCACCCCGGCGGTTCTTCTGCCCATTCTACACCAGCCCGAGCATTTTATTTTTTTATTTAATAGAATTACACACCACCTGTCGGTTGAAAAAAAGAAATACCCTCAAAAGTGATTTACAATGAGAATTAAAAAGAAAAGAAAATGATCAATAGAAAACAGTTCTTTAAAACATTCAAAAGATAAAAGCAACAATAAACTAAAAACAGATTAAACCTCGCATCCACATTTCTGGGGAGGATTGCCGAAACAAAATTGTTTTTAGTAGACGCCAGATAGAGTACAACGAAGGTGCCTGGCTGACATCAATAGGCAGGGAGTTCCAGAGGGTAGGGTCTGCCTCTCTAAAATATGACTTCCTCACAAATGTGGGTATTACGGGGTACATGTACCAGTGCCAGCACCGCTGATTGAAGCAGGAGTAAGGCAACCTCACAGGTAAACTGGTCCCAGGTTAAGGGCTTTATATACTAATACAGTGGTACCTCGGGTTACAAACACCTCAGGTTACAAAAACTTCGGGTTACAGACACTGCTAACCTGGAAGTAGTACCTTGGGTTAAGAATTTACCTCAGGATGAGAACAGAAATCGTGCGCTGGTGGTGCGGCGGCAGTGGGAGGCCCCATTAGCTAAAGTGTTACCTCAGGTTAAGAACAGTTTCAGGTTAAGAACGGACCTCCGGAATGAATTAAGTTCATAACCAGAGGTACCACTGTAGTAATACCTTGAACTTTGCCTGGTAGCAAATTGGCAACCAGTGTAGATTTCTGAGTGTGGTTGTTATATGCTGAGAAGGCCTCACTCCTGTCAGCAACCGTGCTGCAGCATTCTGCGCTAAATGCCGCTTCTAGATCTAGCGCAACAGAAGGCCCACATGGTGTGCAATGCAGTAATTCAGGTTTTCCTGCGGTTTTGATGTGGTGGTGGTATGGAGAAGGTGGTGGAGGGTGCCGGAATTGGTTACGAGTCTCTCAAGAGCATGGTTTTGCAGTGAGGCCCATTCAGAAGTTTCCATGCACAGACTGTGGCTCCCTTCACGTGGCAGTTTATTCCATTTTCCCAACTTTCCCCTAACAGTTAATTTCTGTGATGCATAAGAGCTTTCACATAAGGGCAAGTTTAGCTCTTATTTCAGTGTAATTTGCTTCTTGGGGGGGGGGGGGGGACACAATTTGCAAATAACACAAAAATGAGTGCTAAGCTTGCATTGTATTCCACCATATTTCTTGAAGTGGTTCAGATATAACGCAGAAATTAACAGTTGGGAAAATGCTCTTAAAATGTAATAAACTGTGGTTTGAATTTGGACAGTGAGCCTCTATTTTTGGATGCGGAACATGCACACACTAGGGTTTTTTTGAACCTAGTGAGTACACTCCAATTCCGCCATTTTATATTTTAAAAAAATATGGTCACACTTTGGTAATGGACAAAACTGTGACCTCTCTAGTTACCCTTGCAAATGTGTTGCCTTGTGAACTGTTGCAGTATATGCTTTCCTCTTCCCCTTACAGTCTGCTCCAGGAGAAATTTCCCCCTCCTGTGTCTTACTGAAGCAGCTAATAGTCTTTTGCTGTTTTTGCTTCCTTTCCTGGGTGAGGTGGCATCTTGGTTTGTAAACTTAAGAAACACTGCGCATACCAAATGCACAACTAAGATGGTCCGTGAAAAATCTGTTTCTGATTTTAAATGGGCTCCAGTGCATCACCTTCCTGGAAAAATATAATAAATAAGCATATGCGTTTTGAATCCCTATTCTTCATTTCTGTTGATGCGTTTGGCGTAACTTTGGAAAGAGTGTTCCAAAGTTCAGAGGCAACCACTTTATTTATACAGAATATGAAAGTATATACAAAAAATATTACAGGAGTTTACAATAGTAGTACCTAAAAACCATACAGTAAGAGCCATATTAAAAAGTTTAAATCGGAAATCAGCTGTTATGGAAAGATGTATTCTTAACTGCCTGCATAGACCTGATGGAATAGAAAAGTATTCAGTAGGTGTTTACAAGTTGAAGCAGAAGGCGCTTGCTGAATCTCCAGTGGCAGGCAGTTCCATAGGACTGGGCTGGCGACACTAAAGGCTCGGTTTCTCATGGTTGTCAAACGAGCTTCGCGAAATCAGGAAATGGCCAACAATGCTCCAGCAGATGATCTCGGTGATCTAGCTGGGATAGAAGGTTTTGGGTGATCCCTGAAGTACCCTGGACCTTAAAGGCTTTGTAAATTAAGACAAGGACCTTGAACCTGGCTCAGAAGTGGACAGGCAGCCAGTGCAGATGCTTCAACAATGGTGCCATGTGTTGCTGGCTAGATGCCCCCATCAGCAATCTCCACCAGCTGGAGCTTCTGAACCCAAGCCCAAGGGCAGCCCCACATAGAGTGCATTGCAGTAATCCAGCCTCAAAGCCCCCAACGCATGGAGTCCTTGAGCATGCTCCTTGGTGCATCCCTCCCCTCCGTCCCGCATGGTTGTTGTTTCCTGGGGCTGCTCCACCCCCCCCCAGCCCCCCACGCTGTGATCTCTCTGCTGGGACGGCAACGGGTGATGTATAAGGGGACCCGTTTCCTGTGATTTCCAGGCTCAGCAGAGTAACCTTGTGCAAGTAGCTAGGAGCCTAGGCCGTGCTCTCCCTCTCTCCCCGCAGCTCATCTTCACGCCCACGGCCACGGTTGCTGCGGTGCAGCCCGAGGGGGCCACCACCACCCAGCCATCCACCACCACAGCTCAGGTAAGAACCAGGAGGGCGAGGGTCTGGGTGTGTCTCTGCGGTTTTAGCGGGGAGAAAGAAGGGCAGGGAAGCCACAGCTCACTGTTTTAAGGCGCATGATTTGCACGCACAAGGTCTCAGGTTCAACCCCCAGCTTCTGGGAGAGACCCCCTCCAGGTGTAAAACCTTGGGGCGCTGCTGCCAGTTGGTGTAGACAGTACTGTAGGCTCTGTGGGTGTACCAGCCTTCTGCAGCTGAGCTCTTTTCGTCTCCCATCTTGTTGCAGGTACAAAACTCATCTCTCCGCACCCAGCAGGCAGCCGCTCAGGGGCTGGCTCCCTCCCTGAGCCAGCAGCTCCCCACATTGGCCATGAAGCCCACCCCGAGCAACAGCAGCCACTCCACCTCCTCTCCGGCTTCTCAGGGCAAGACGGCTGGGCAGGCTCCCGGCGGCAAGGCGGGCGTCTCCGAACACGCCCCGGAGCATCTTCGGAAAGGAGAGGGGGGTGGCGGAGGTGGCAGCAGCAGCAGCGGGGGAGCTGGGAATCTGGACGGGCGGGGCGGCTCCACAAACCGGACGGTGACCTCCTCCACGACTCACCCGCTCATTGCCCCAGGTGAGGCACTGGCCCTGTCTCCGTTGGACTGGGCCACGGGGGGGGGGTGCAGAGCAAAGTTGGGGGTGTGGAGTAGCAGAAGGGGGTTGTCAGCTGCCCCCTTGCCCTGCTTCTGGGGCTGGGGGTTTCTTTTTGAGAACCACACCCGAATGAGGGGTGAGTGAGAAATCATCTAGAGTTGATTCTTTTTTTTAAAAAAAAGCAACAACAATTTCATAAATTCCAAAACATAGTAAATTTTTCTTTGTTTTTCCCCTGACTCCCCCTCCCATTTTCCATTGTGTTTTTAATTTCTCCTCCTTGCTGCAAGGTTATGTCATAATCACCATACAATAATCTCTTAATTCCTACTGTGGTTCATAGTTCGAATCCTGCTCACGAATTCATCATACAGTGGTACCTCGGGTTACATATGCTTCAGGTTACAGACTCCGCTAACCCAGAAATAGTACCTCAGGTTAAGAACAATTTCAGGTTAAGTATGGACCTCCGGAACGAATTAAGTACTTAACCCGAGGTACCACTGTACTGTAATATTTCTTAAGCCGACTCTTTAAGGCAGCCTTTGCCAGCCCGGATACCTTCCAGATGTTTTGGGTGGCAACGGATGGGAGTCGTCGCCCAGAACGCCTGGATGGGATGCGGGTTGCAAAGGCTGTTCCAAGGAACCTGGTGATTACTTCTTGCGCTTATTAGTAACTGGCTGGTGATTATATTACTATATTTTTCAGAATTCCATGTGAGATGGCTCAGTTGGTAGAGCATGAGACTCACAATGTCAGGGTCACACGTTTGAGCCCCATGTTGAACTAAGGATATCTGCATTTCAGGGGCTTGGACCAGGTGACCCTTGTCATCCCTTCCAACTCTATTAGTCTAAGAGGGATTGATTGTTAAACCGCTCCGGGAATTGTCACTTCTGTAGGGGTCCCCTAGCAGCTCTCGGCAACTCTGGGGCAAAGAGCTTCTCTCCACTTTTTCTGTTGTTTATGGGCAGCTCCTGACTCACTTTATAGCTCACTGATTTTGCTTTGCTTCCTCCTGGAGTGTTTTCTCCTGGCTGGGCTGCCTTTTTAAACTCTGATATAATGCTCCTTGCTCATCTAGATGCTAGCTAGAGAGGGGTCTATGAGGATGTATATCTGCAGGAATTTTCAGCTCTCGGGAACTCTAGGCATAGACACTGGCATGAACCTCAGTTGCCTCCACATGGAAAAGCTTACAGGGCTTGCAGCTTTCCCTTTAGCATACAAATTTGTGGAGTTTCGCATTTGCTGAACTCGCATGCTGCCAGAGACAGGAGGGACCTTGAAAACTTTTATGATGTTTGGTGGGATTTTATCTTGTATACCACAAATGCAGAAACACAGGACTCCCCTAACCACAGGACAATGAGAAATCAAGGTTTCCAAACAGTCTTAAGTACTTTACTAACTTAATATTAAGTGTATATATCACACTTTTTAAAATTCGGTTATTTTTATTAATTCATTTTTATCTCACAGAAGCAAATCAAACAGATTGATACTAATGTTTTTTTATACCAGTTTGTTTGATTTCCTCCAGGAAAAATAAAACTGATGGCTTGAGAAAATTGGGTCCACAGTAACTCTGACAAACCTATTAAAAAAACAACAACATATGGATCAGGTTTATGGGGAAACTGGCATTTTATTGTAATGACAAGTTCCGTTACAATGTCCAACCTTATGCTGCTTTCAACCTGCTGATACAGTATTTCTTTGTGTTATTTATCTTTGGCTTATTTTGATGATGATGATGATTTAAAGGGCATCTGGAGTGGCATTAGTTAACTGGCTCCTTTCTCCCCTCCAGCGTATTCCCAGCTACAGACCCACCAGCTGTTGCAACAGCAGAAGCCAATCCAGCACCAATTTGTGATCCAGCAGCAGCACCCGCATCAACCCCTCCAGCCCAGGCCTCCGCAGCTACAGGTCCCCCCTCCGCCGACCCCCAGCCTTGGGGCGCCCCCCAGCCTGCAAGCCCAAGGGCCCTCGCAGAACCAGGCCCCCGCTACCAGCCTGCCAGCCTGCCAGGCCCCCAGCCAGCACAAGCCCGCTGCCAGCCAGCCCTCGCAGCAGCATACCCCGCATCCCCCTGGGCCCCCAGCGCTGGGGGCCCAGAGGCTGGAAGCTGGCTCCCCAGCCAGACCCACCGGCTGCCCCAACCACGCCGGCCAGCGCAAGTTCCAGCACGCCTCGGCCGTCATCCTGCAACTGCAGCCAGCTGTTGGAACAGTGAGTTGGGCCTCTGGGGGGGGCATTCATTTTGGGGTGAGGACTGGGGGATAGGGGTGGAACTGGATCCTTTCCCCCCTCCCCCGGCCTATCCTCCCAAGGCAGGCTACCTTGGGCAGGTGGGCAGGGCCACGTACCTGTCCATCACCTATCTGTCACCCTTATGAAGCCAGGTGACGACTCAAAAGGGGCTTGTCTTTTGGGAACCCACTTGCAAGTGGTTTTGATATAAGCTGCTCGCAAACAGGCTTCGGAGCGATGGCGAGCTGCTTTGCATGTGGGACGGGTGGCCGGGGTTTGGGCAACGGCCCCATGGGCCAAATTCAGAACTCTTGTTGGGCCTGAGCAAGCCTCTGGGCTGGGAGTGCCCCACCCTCGCATCAGCGCATTGCAAATCCCACAAAAACATCCCAGAACAAGGGGAATGTCTTCGGTGTGTTGGGCAAACCCTGACTCCCTTTTTTGCTTTGGGTTTCCACCCTGACCTCAGAAAGCCTCAGGCTGCTCTTCCCCTGATCCAACAGAGCTCTTCTCATGGATGTTTGTTGTGATAGCGGAGCCTCCACATCTGCGGGCAGTCTACCTCTGAATAACAGATGATGGGGAACAACAACTGGAAGCTTGTGGGCTTCCCCCTTTAGGCATCTGGTTGGCCAGTGTGAAAACAGGATGCAGGACTTAGATAGGCCCTTTTTTTACATCTTAGGAAACCATGAGGCCATGAAAGCAGTGTGTAGCATACAAATACAATACAGTACCCCCCCAAAAAAAGCAAGTTGTAAAAACAATTAAAGCATTCCTACAGTTACAATTCTCATTTCATAAATGACTGGATCATGCCTCAGGGAAGGCTATGATGCTGAGACGCCTGTCTAATTTCAGCTGGGCATGGATTCCAGAGGGCTTGAGATGTGGCACTAAAAGCCCGGTTTTTAGTACAAATGAAGTGCACCTCTGTTCTGATGTCCTTGCTTTGATGACGTATGGGTCTTTGATCCTGCTCTGGGTGAGGCCACCCACTTGCTCAAGGAAACCAGCTATTTGGGGAGAGCTGCTTGCCCTGTTGCCTCTGAAGGAGTTGCTGCTTCCACAGGGGCTCCCCTCCACACCTGATGTTCTGCCTTTGGCAGGCTCGTGTGAACTCTGTCCCAGAAGCCAGGCAAGCTGGGGGGGGGGGTGCCCCCTGAGTTCCTCCCCACTTCAGATCTCCTGTCTGCTTGTCTCCCATTATGGTTAGGGAGTGACACTTCTCTGCAAAGTACTAAACACTCTGACGGGCAAAATGCCTGCAAAACAACAGTGCATCTAAGCCTGCAGTTTCAGGGGGTTGAGGTTGTGCTCTGCCCGTGGCAGGTCCCGGGTTCAGTTCCCATCAACTCCAGCAGATAGATCTCTGCAGCAGGGCAAGCAGGGGCCTCTTATTTCCCCCTGCTGTTGATGTTTTCCTCCCTCGCTTCTCTCGTCCTTCCTATGCAGCCGCCACTCAGCAACCAGGAGAATTCCAGGAAAGACCCGTTTCCTGCAGAGAAGCCCCCGGCAGAGTCACGGGTCGCCCAGCCCCTACTCCCACCCCAGGGCGCCTTGACGACGCCACCCCTGGCAGCCCCTCCTGAGCAGCAGGCCTCTGAAGGCACTGGGACCACCCCGCCTCACGGTAAGGGGTCTTTTTTGGGGGAGGAAAATGTGCTGCCTGTGTGTGTGTGTGTGTGTGTGTGTATCTTTGCAGCCCTTCCTCTGCTGCAGGGTTGCTTTAAAAGGAACCGGAGAGGTGTGTTTTTCTTATTTCAATCTGCAGTGGGAGGAAGGAGAAGGTTGTCAAACTCTACTTGCCTCTGCCTGCAGCAATGCTTCTGAATCCCAAAGAGAGCTTCTGCATAGGCACTCAGGGGCAGTGTGGCGCTGTACGTTCCTATCTGTTGTTGTGGGGTTATGAGTGCTGCCCCAAATCATGGGCAGTTTGCGATGATGGCTCCAAGGGAGCCTCTGTGTTCAGGAGCAGTCTATCTCTGAGTACCAGTTGCAGAGAATCAAGCAGTGGGGGAGCACGCTATTTGTTGACTGCTGTAGAAAGTGGTATCCTGGATGAGACAAAGCCCTCTTTGTCGGATCTTCTTGTTTTAAAAGACAGGTGAATTCTACAAGCTGAATTCATTGATATGTATTCTGTATGTGGTTTGGCTTAACGTCGTTCTTATGATTTCGTTGGTTGGGAAAGGGGCACAGTGCTAGAGAGCACCCCAAACCCTCGTATCTTCTCCCTGTGCCAGAAAGTGTTGGAAACCCTACTTGCCCCCAGCTACTAAATTTCCCCCCTCTGAGTTTTATCATTGCTGATCTCAGGGACTAGAAACTTGCCTCTTGATGAACGTAAAAGATAATCAGAGTATTCTTTGAGATTAACCCCCCCCCCCCATAAAAAAAATCTGGAAGTGCACGGAATGGATGTTGATCCTGGACTGTATGGAATCCTTAGGGAGATGCCACCTAGTTCAGAAACATCTATGCCTTCTTCCCTGTGGATGATGGCAGCTGTGGTCCAAAACACCAGGAAGGCAACAGGTTGATTTACACAGAGATGGCTGGAGCTCTTTTCTCAGACGATCTTGAAATTCAGCTTCCCTCTTGAAAGATCAAGTTTCTAGTCCCCTGGCTATGGAAATGTGCGGGTGGCATTTTGTGCATTCTTGGAAGATGGTTGTTGTTGTTGAGGAAAGAGGAGCTGAGCTGATGATCCAGGGGCTGTTTTTTTAGTGTTCTGAGAGACACGTTTCCCATTCCCCCACCCCACCCGAACAGGCACATTCATGAAAAATAAGCCGTAAAAACTGAAATTTCCTTAGCTTGCCCCACCTGGTTCTACCAGGAGAACTGGTTTAGGCTTCCCGAGGGGACCTGGAGACCCAAGTCTCATGAGAAGTTGAGTGTGTTTAGCCTGGAGAAGAGAACTTTGAAATGTGACATGATGGAGCCATATTTAAATATCTGAAGGGCCACCTGTCAGGGTGTGATTCCTGCATTGCAGGGGGTTGCACTAGATGACCCTTGGGATTCCTTCCTACTCTGAGATTCTAAGGCTATTGTCTTCCAACCCTGGCAGGGCTGCTTTTATGTCCCCCTCCGCATGGGCTTGTTTTGGAGAAGGGAAAATGTTTGTTCCCTCCCCGCCTCCCTCCATCATCTTTGCATAGTAGTACTTGATCCCGCCTGCTTTTTGTCCCAGTTCCATGGGGTGGGGAGGGTTCGATCGCCCCCTCCTTTTTTTGTTTGCACTCTTGGGAAGCTGGAGGGAGGCCCTTGCCGCCTGCCTGCTGCAGAGACAAAAGGCTCTGCAGCTGGATCTTTGACCTGGCTGCACATTCCCTTCAATCAAGTTAAATGGAGCAAACCTTTTCTCCTTTGGGGAAGGGGAGCCCCACATCTGCATTTGGGCCAAGGGAGAGGAGGGGGTGCTTGGATATTCGGGCCCCCCCCAGGGAACAATGGCCAGCTCCTGCTGCTCCCCTCTCCTCCGCAGACCCTTTGTGGGGTGGGGTGGGGGGCCACACAAGCACACACCTGCTTTCTCCCCCCCCCCAGCCGCTCAAAAATCACTCTCACTCTCAGTCCCTCTCACTGCTTCCTTTTTTGTGTGTCCAGTGCTGAAAAAATAATGGAAAGTGGAAACTATATATATATATATAGAGAGAGAGAGAGAGAGAGAGAGAGAGAGTTTCCACTTTCCATTATTTTTTCAACACTGGACAAAAAAAAGGGGGGGGGGAAGGAAGCAGTGAGTGACTGAGAGTGAGAGTGATTTTTGCATAAACAACAACAACAAAAAGCCAGCACGATGTCAGTGGCATCCTGTTAGTTGAATGAGGAGCTGAATTTTCATGGCTGCCGGGACTCCCCCTCCCCCAATATCTAGAGAGCAAGTGTAGTGGTTAGTGTGGTGGATTCTAAGACCAGGGAGAGCAAGGGTTTGGATCCCCACTCAGCCACAAGGCTCACCGAGTCACCTTGCGGCAACCAGTATATCAATCTTGCCTACCTTACAGGCTTGTTGTGAGGAGAAAAGGGGGAGGGAGCTGATATAATCAGATATCTAATATTCTTTGCTCAGACTTTGTTATTTTAACCCATGTGTGGCTGTACTCCTCCTCTGTGCCTACTTTATAGTTTTGTTGTTCATCTTTTAAATTTTCATTTGTTGTTATAACGGTTCCATGTTATACACATTATAAAATGGAAATTTCAAAAACGACATTTTTCCTTTACTAATATCACAATATCTGTGATCCCATAAAATGTATACACTGCTAGATTGCTGTTTTAAAAACAACAACCCAAAGTGGTATTCAAATACATTATGAAGAGAAATGAAATCTTTCCGCCCCCAAAAGAGGGCAAGTTGGCACACCACCTTGCAGGAAAAATGATCTATATATGTAATGAATAAAATTTTAAAATCTGGAGAGCCCCCCAGTCCCCGCTCTCTGGGGCATCTTGCCATCCGTTGCTGGGAACTGGAGACTGGGTTGCTCCTCCCGCGGTTGCCACTCAGCCCTCCTTTCCCCGCCCCCCACTCCGGAGGCTGCGGCCTCAGCCCTTCCCTGCCGCCGAGGCGCGCTCGGGGAGGCGGAGGCTCTTGGCGCAGCCAATCCTGGGAAACAGGAGGCGGCGGAGGAGAAGAAGGAGGCGGAGGCTGGCCGGCAGCTGCTGCCTCTGCTGCCCCCGCTCCCCCCTCTCCACCCTCGGCGGGCGGCATTGTTTGCGCTTCCCCTTCCCCGGCCAGCCCGGGCGCGGCGAGAGCGCGGCCCGAGCCAGCGAGCCAGGAAGGAAGGCCCGGCGGGCGCAGCGGCGCGCGTTTTGGCACGCGCCCAGGGCGCACGGAGCAGGGGACCCTTTTGGCACCGCCGCGCGCGCCTCCCTCTCCCGGGGCGAACAGGTGCTCAGCGCGGCCGAGGCGGAGCGCGACTCTGCCCGCTTTGTTCCGGCCTCTTCCCCCCCCCCCCCACTCCCGATGCTGCGTGGCGGGAGCCCGGAGGCTGCCTCGGCCTGCCGCCGTGCCCGGCTGCCCTCGCCACGGTAAGGGCTCCGGCGGGGACGCGGGGCCTTTGTTCCTTCGCCCTCCGATGGGACTTGGAGTTGCTGCTGTTGCGCTTGAGACTCAGGTTAGCGGCGGGCGGGTGGGGGTGGGGGTGGAGACTTCTCTGTTTGTTTGTTATTAACGATTTTTCTCCCATCCACGGTTGCCAAGTCCAAGAAAGTGGGACTGGTCCCCAAAGGGAAACACTGAGCGGGAGCGATTGGAGGTTTCCTTTTTTGGATAGGTGTTTGTGTGTGTCAAAAATAGATAATAGACCTTTGTGCCCGGGTTGGTGGTGGAGAGGGGCTGTTGTCAAAGTGACGGGTAAGTAGGGTGTTGTTTGGAATTGCTTGGCTGTGCACGGTTTAGAGGCAAAGAAAGAGGAGTTCCCCCAACTCCCTTCTAAATATTATGGGGGTAATTTTTATTTATCGTAAGAGTTGTTTTTCTGGAGTGTAAGGCTTGGGGGGTCAGCCCCATTGTTCAGTTGATAGCATTTATACCCGACCTTCTCCTCCAAAGAGTTCAAGGTGGCGTGCAGGGTGCTCCTTCTTCATTTTAACCTCACAACAACCCTATGAGGCAGGTTAGGCTGAGCGGCAGTGACTGGCCCAAGGCTATCCAGTCAGCTTCATGGCTGAGTGGGGATTTGAACCCTGGTCCAGGTCAGGTCCTAGTCTGACTCTCTGACCTCTGCCCCACGCTACTCATGGGCCTCCTAGTAAAGCTGTCTAGAATTGTGCAATTAACTGTTACAGCTCAGTAGAACCTCCATATCCAGGGGCAGTCTATTTGACAGCCCGTGGGGTGTGTGACCTTCTTCTCTTGTTGCCTTGGATGACTTCCAGGATCATCCAGTGTGGTTGAAAAGGTGAACTCAGGCCTCTATGAGCCTTGGATCCAGTGGGGCTCTTTCCTACCTTACTTTCCCCTTTAGGAGGGGCTGTTCTGGGATTACAGCTCTCCACCCCCCCTAGTAGGAGTCCCCCTGGGGTTGAGGTTGGGCACTGGAATAATCCAGAGGCAGGAAGGCATGGTAGAAAATAAAGCCTGATGCCATCATGTTGGGAAAGTACCGGTAAGTCTGGCCAAATCTTTTCTCCCCTTCTGAAATTCAGCTCTCAAATGATGGAAAATGAATTCAATCTATATTGCTTCGCCATCAACCTGTAAGTGTGTTGCACCTCTGTTTTTAAATAAAAGTGGGCTAAGCATGGGTTTAAGGAATCTTTGCAGCCGCCGCCACCCTGCCCTCCCCCAGGCTTGCAGCTTGCGGCATGATTACTCAGGGGTAAGCCCCACTGAACTTCTTGAATCAGATCTGGCTGTATGGCTAAGCCACGGGGTACTTAAACTGCACATTAATCCCACTGATTCCCAAGGGGACTGAGGGCTGGCCTGTCAAGTTAGAAGAAGCATGCATGAGCTCCTGTTTTGCGGTTGAGGGAGCTGATTTCAGCCAGTTGGGGATGGGTCCTGATTTTGGGGAGAGGTAGACTGAGGGCAGCAGCAGAGCCAAAGCTAGGCGCAAGCTGCCCAGGAAACATGTGCAGGGGGTGGGCTCTCAGCTCAGCTCTCCTGAGTTGTGGAGTCTAGCGCTACCTCCGCCAATCCACAAGACATTAACAGTGCAGTCCTTCCTGTGTTTTCTTGGAAGCAAGTACTGTAGAGCTTAGTGGGGTTTGCTCCCATGATTCCTGACTTGGAATGCCTTGTGGAGGGCACTCGGGGTCTCTCCTGTGTCTTACAATGAGTGTCGAGAGAGTTTAATCCCCTAAATTTAATTCTCCATTGCAGGGCTGGGAGACTTGTAGAAAACTGCCTTGGTCCATCTAGCTCAATATTGTCTGCCCTGATTGACAGCAGTGGCTCTCCATGGTTTCAGGCAGGAGTCTCTCCCAGTTCTACCTGGAGGTGCCATTGAATTGGGACCTTCTGCATACAAGGCAATGTTCTACCACTAAGCTACATGCATTTACTTGTGCTGGACACACACCCAACCCCCACCATCCCTGACTATTGAGCATGCTGGTCAGGAGCCTAGAGGCAACATCTGCTGGGCCACAGGTTCCCTTCCCTTGCTGGGCTGAATGTTTAATGCGATATTAGCTGCTTTGGAGTACAAGTAGGCCTTTGGTGGTTCATTGTTTGTTTGTTTGTTTTGAAGAAGCTCAAAGCGGTTTGCAAAGAGAAAAAGTTTCGGTCAGTTGACTTGTTAAATGCTACCAAACAACAGTTGCGTTCTCTGAAGCACAGTTGGATCGCAAAAAAGAATATTGCTTTATAAATATTTCAGTCGAACTATTCTTTCTCTCACTGCAGCCATAAAATTGATTAGCTGCTGTTGTGAAACCAAGCAACTTTTTTAAAAATAAAAAAATGAAATGAATTATTGCACTTTCCAGAAATGTTTGATTACGTAGATTTATGTAATTTGGCTGAATAGCTCTTCCCATTGACTTCTATCAACAGTCATTTAGCTGTTTGTTTGTCTTTTAAAAAGCAGAAGTAAGGCAGAGAGGTGGCAAATCTTTGAAAACAAAAGGCGCTTTTGCTGACAAGGCAGCAAGCTGATTGGGAAGGGCGCAGTTGCTCAATGGTTAGAGCACCTGCTCTCCATGCAGAAGGTCCCAGGTTCAGTCCCCAATGGCGATGTCTTCAGTTAGGACTGGGAAAGATTTAATGCCTGAAATCCCAGAGAGCTGCTGTTAGTCCATGCCTGCAATACTGAGCTAGATGGACCGGTGGTCTGGCTCAGTTTCCTAAGTCCAGTTATCATTTGCACCAGTGTTTTGCGGAAACTTTTGCAGTAGCTGACCTCATTCATTCTGGAGCGGATTGTTGGCCTTGCCGCTGTTGCTTTAGGGGACTTGTAGGTCTAAATGCATATTGAAAAAATAAGAAGGCCGTTAATAATAAAGTTGGTCCAATCACAGGTCCCTCTAGCCCACAAGTGAATGATGTGCAGTCCTCCAGAGGTTGTTTTTGTTAAGCTTCCAGCCAGCTTGCCCACACCTGATTCTATAGCCTGTGGGGTTTTAGTTTCATTTTAAATGTATTGTTTTTATATTCTTAACTCTCTTTGGCTATTTTATGCATAAACTTCCTTGAGATAGAGGTTTGGAAGGCGATTTATAAATTAATGGTATTAATGATGAGCCTTGACTTTTTTGCCTTGCTGGGCAAGCCTGATAGGAGTCAGCCCAACATGTGGTGGAAGACCACAGGTTAGGCAGAAGAAACCTGGCTGCCTAATGATGTTTGCACCTCTGTTTTGTTTTTGTTTTTAAATAATGTTTTAATAGGCACAGCTTGGCTCACTTCCTTGAGCCATACAAGTGGGCTATGTGTACAATGGGGCCACAGAGAAACCAGGGGCGGGGATATGGCATGCCCTCCATCATCCTAAAGTACAAAAATAAACGAAACTTGCTTACTCCTCTGCAAAAGCCCAGTTGTGACCGAACATGCTCAGTAGCTGCAGAATGTTGGGAAAGAAAGGCAGGAGTGGGATTCTCGGATTCTGCGGGGAGGAATGGCTGGCTGGGACCCAGAAATGGAGCACTCCTGTTCAGAAAGGGTTGGTTACGCTGCCGTACTCCCACTGCAAATGAGCTGTGCTTTCTAAACAAAGCAGCTGCCTAAAGAGCTTGTGATAGCAGCACTTCAGCTGGGTACCATCTCCAAGGACACTTCCCTGGAGTGACTGGCGCATGACTCATTTCTTATGCAGCAGGTTGGCAACCAGATGCCCCTTGGCTGAAAGAGGACCCTAAGTTGCCAACCTCGGCTGAGAACAGGCAAAGGGTTTTAAAACATTCTGTCCTTGCCATCACCCAAACTTGGGAGGCTGCCTTTTATTATGAGTCAGGCCACTGGTTCGCCCAGCTCAGTATTGCCTGCGCTGACTGGCAGGGTTTTGCTGGCAAGAGTCCTACATGGAGACACTAGGAACTGAACCTGAGACCTTCGGTGTGCAAAGCAGGTGCTCCGCCACTGAGCTACAGACCTTCCCTTAAAACCAAGCCAAGATTCTAGTCCTCATGGTTCTGATTTAAATAGGAACAGAAAGAGCTTCCTTGTAGCAGGTTATATCATTGGTCCATCCAGCTCACGACTGTCTACAGTACACAGTGACTGGCAGCAGTGCTCTTACCTGGAGGGGTCTGTTCCAGCCCTACCTGGAGAAGCTGGGGATTGAACCCAGGACTCAGCATTAAAATCAAGTGCCTCCTTAACCACTGAGCTGTGCCCTGGTCTCTGTTATTCCCCTGCTTCTGTTTTATCTCCAGTACAAAGGATATTTGAATATAGCCCTTTTATGGGTGATGCAGGGTAATGAATGCGTTTCAGTACAAAGATAGGGGTTTTGCTTTAATCTTTGGGATTACAGGCATTTGACAGGATATTGATTTTTGTTTTTGGTAAATATTTTTAAGTTTCATTTTATAATGTGCATATAAAGCAGAGCATTGATAACAACAGGTGAAAATTGGAAGATTGAAAAAAAAAAGCTGTCAAAGAGTCACACAGAATGAGTACAGTTGCACATGGTTTAAAATAACAAGTAAGGAGTATTGGTGTTATTTAATTACCAAGTGCGGTTCCAGATTGGCCAGGATTGTGACGAGGGTTGTTTCGAAAACAATGGTTCTGCTGTAATAAAAGAATGCTAAATTATATGACACGAGTCCAGAGGATTCTATCCAACAGGCTGCAATAAAGGAATGCCAGATCACCTAGAAAGCGAACGGAGGTTCTAGTCCTTGCCGAAATCTCAAATTACGTGCAGTTTTCTGCATTATACCTGTAATTGTTTGTGTTCGTGGTGTGCATAAGTGGAAAGAGGAAAAGAAATGTCAGATCGCAGAAGGAACATGTGAAAATAAGCTGTTTTCTGTTTTTGCATGGCGAAAGGGGAGGGGCAAGGAGATTATTTGGCACATGAGTAGGACGGCCTGAGTTTCCAAAGCCTGGGCTGACTTGAGGAGGTTTTAAAATAGCCACTTGGAATTCTCCTTCTGGTGGCCTGGATGGTGCTGGCAGCTCCCTTCCGTGCGGGGAGAATTCCAGCCAGGGTTTCTGTGCCACCCTTTTCCTGTGGCAGAAGGAGAGAGCTCATCTCAGCACTGAAGCTGTGCCTGATGCATCTCTCCCCCCCCCACGCCTTCCCTCCCCTACGAGGGAGGAGCAGCTTTCTGGGCGGACTGGCTGGCCTTCCAGCAAGCTGGCTGGCTCAGAGAGAGAGCTTTCTTGAGGTCAGGCCATCCTACTGGCTGCCCCCTTGTTGCAGATCCTGTGGGGGGTGAGCCAGGCAAGAAGACCTGATGCCATTGCTCAGGGGGTTGGGAGAAACCCAACTTTGAGCCCCTTGTTTGATGCCTTGGAGCCTGGCTGCTCTCTCCTGAGCTTCTCCTCTTCCTCCAGCAGCTGCTGTCTTCCCTGCCTGCCCCTCTTGTGTGTTCATGCGCCCCCTGCGCGCCATGTGCCTGCTCTGCGCTGTTTTCCCGATCCTGCTTGCGCAGCTGGGGAAGAGGCGTTTGGGCGCTCTCTGGAGAGGTGCTCCAGTTTCACACTGCAGTCATGCACTGTCAGGTGGTTCCCATGCCTGTTCCCATTATGAAATGGGGGGAGAGGAAGAGCGGACTGTTGCTCCTCTCTCTCCCCACCCCCTTCCTCTAACCCTTGTAAGGATCAGTCGCGTGTCCTTTGTGATTGATTGGCAGGAGCTCCGGAATGGACAGCAGGTGGCGCTCTTCCATGCTGTGCATTGTTCACTTGTGGGATGTAGGAAGCTGCCATATGTGAGAGTCAGACCGTTATGACCCATTTATCTCAGCATTGTCTACACTGCCTTCGCTGGCAGTGGCTCTTTGGGTTTTCAGGAGATTCCCAGTCGTACTTGGAGATTCCGTTTGGGGATTGAACTTGGGAAAAGCAGCTGCTCCTTCCCCTACCAAAAAATGGCCAGGGTCTAATTTGCACAGTTCCGAATAAATGGCTCATTTAAACTTGGAAACCGCAGTATATCAAGCTCAGTCCATTGCGGTCCATCTAGCTCAGTATTTACTACACTGACTGGTAGCAGCTCTCCAGGATTTCAGGCAGGGAAAATTTGTCTGCCCAAACCGGAGGTTGCAAGGAATGACCCTGGGACCTTCTTTATGCAACATGTCTACTCGACCACTGAGCAGAGACCCTTCCCTTAAAAATAAAGCAAGTTTCCAGTCCTCATTTTTCTGACTAAAGGACTGTTCTAAGTGGGAAAAGGCCTCCTACTGAGTCACACCTTTGGTCATTCTAGATCAGGGTTTCCAAAACTTGGGTCTCCAGCTGTTTTTGGATTACAGTTCCCATCATCTCTGATGACTGGACCTGCTAGCTAGGGATGGTGGGAGTTGTAGTCCAAAAAAAGTTGGAGACTCAAGTTTGGGAAACCCTGATCTAGATCAGTGTTGCCTGCATGGATTAGCAGCAGCTCTCCATGCATTCAGGCAAGGGTCTCTTCCAGATATAGCTGGAGACACCTCTAGTATCTTCTGCAGGCAAAAGATCTACAGTACAGGCAAAACAGGTGTCACAGCCTTTTCTAAAAGGGGCACCAGGCCAGTTCTTTGAAGCCTGCAACCAACTGCAACCCAGGTGTGACCTGTGTTCATTAATATGAATGGGTTGGCTCCAACCCTGAATTTTGTTTGCACTGCTTGCTGCTGGGGGGGGGGGGGCATAAGCCACTCGCCTTCCCCAGCAAATGACACTGCAAGGGAATATTCA
Source organism: Podarcis muralis (assembly GCF_964188315.1). NCBI lineage: Eukaryota > Metazoa > Chordata > Lepidosauria > Squamata > Lacertidae > Podarcis > Podarcis muralis. Next base: position 29,805,057 of record NC_135661.1, on the reverse strand, counting down.
GAAGCTGAGCTGCCAACTTGAAATACACCGCAGTGGCCTTGGATTCCCCCAAATATTTGTCCTGTTCAAATGAGAAGCAATCAGTTGACCTCTCGCTTGACAGTGCGAGTTGACCTGAGACTTGGCAGTTTTGCCCTCTGTCTGGAATACTTGACCAGGTCATCTGGGATAGCTGCTCAATCATGTGAGCATCTCCTCCTCAGCTATTTCCTTTCCATAGGAAAGGACCCCTTTGTTTCTTAAGGCTCCCTTCTCATAGAGAAATCGTGTGTGGAGGGGGAAGTTCTCTCTCTGTCATAATACTAAAACGTGGGGCAATCCAACGAAGCTGAATGCTGGTGGGTTCAGGGCAGAGTTAAACTGTGGAACTTATCGCCCATGGATTTGTCTACCAGTGGCCAGTGTTAGAAACTCAGATATATAAGCCAATCACCATAGGGTACCTTAAACCTATGTTGCATTCACCACAATGGAATGCCTCGGCGCCGTTTTGTTTTTACAGTGGAGTTTCGTTGTCGTTGTTACTCATTTATGTGCCACTTTATATTTTAAAGAACAAATCTCAAAGCGGATTGCAATGCCTTCAAACATCAAACAATCCAGGATAGAACAAACTTGAGCTTCAAGGAGAATATTTCAGATCCTTCTCTAAGTGACATTTTGCTTTCCCCAGTCACCAGCCAGGCATCCAGAGTTCTCCAGTTAGGCCTGTGCCAGTCTCAAAACGCGCCTGGAGTCTGGCTAATTTCTAACATGGCCAGTGGCCGCTCTGCCTCCACTCTTGGAGGAGGCAACCTGCCTCTGAATACCAGTTTCTTGGAATCGCAAGCAGGGAGAGCCCTTTTATATGCAGAAGTATGTTCTGTCCCACTGAACATACCGTTACCCTAAGTCAGCTTCTAGTCCTTCTCATTCATTCAGCTCAGCGTTGTCTGCACAGACTGGCAGCAGTAGGTCTCCAGGGTTTCAGGCAGGCTTCTCTCCCAGTGCTACCTGGGAGATGCTGCCATTGGGGAATGACCACGGGACCTTTTGCTCTTGTCAATGAGTTATGGTCCTTTTCTTTCAACATAATGCAGGGTGATAGCTGTCAACATCTCCCTTTTTTAAAGGGAAATTCCCTTATTCCGAATAGGAATCCTCGCAAGAAAAGGGAAAAGTTGACAGCTATGCGCAGGGTTCTAGTCCTCATGGTGTTGAATAAATAGCTGATTTAAACAGGAGCATAGGAAGCATGCCTTGTGCCGAGTCAGAATACTGGCTCCTGCCAACCAAATCTCTTATCAGAAGCTAACAAAGCATTTTGGACCTCGGGCAGAACCCCCAAATTAAAATGAGGCTGGTTTGAGTTTTGCCACTGTAGTACCATTTGACAGCCCTGCTCATCTGCCAGCAGCTGGATTGTATGCCGTCAGAAGCGGCTGCGTTCCCCCTTTGTTGGGTCTCGGCGCGGCAACTCCCAGCATGCCTTGCTTTGAATCCTTGGCGCCGCGTGCGAAGCACATCCTCCAGGGTGGTTAATATTTAATGCAGTGCTGGCTGGGCGAACGGACCGCAGTCTAGGAAATCAAGAGAGAGCGCAAATCCCAGAGTCTCTGAGGAGGTGGCATTGAAAGGGGTCTGGAGAGGGAGGTGGGGAAGAAATGGTTTTGTCTCTCGGCTGCGCCTCAGCAGCCAAGGATTATGGACCCTCTTGTGTGGGGGTGCTGGCGGGGGGTGGGTGGGGTCGGCAGCTGTGGTGTGCAGAGTGCTTTGGCACTCCAAATGATGTCATCCGGGCAAAGCTGCGACTCTGGTCATCCCTCAAAATCGAAGTTGACACGCAGATTAAAAACGGGGGCCCGGATTCTGCTTCAAGAGAGAGCGAGAGAGAGCATAAAACTGAGCGTTCCTTGTTCATTTTATGGCTCGGTTTCGTGTATTCTGCTCTTGCCCTTCTTGGGAGGGGCAGCAAGTTACGTGGGACGGTTTCCAGCAGCCGTTAGGATCTTTTGAAAAGGAAAAATATATAAAGTGCTGGAGAGGTGGAGCTGGCTTTTGTTCATTGTTCCACCTTCTGTATTTCTCACGTAAAAAGCCTTGGCTTATGGGTGGTCGCGGTTAGGATTCCGGTAGCATATTTGGACATGAAAAAGGAGATTTGGAGAAGATTGGGGTGGAGAAGCAAAGTGATACAAGAGGGGAATAACCACAGGGAAACATTTTTTTTCTTTGGCACAACATGAGGCCTAGAAACATAAGGATTCTCAAAGCATTCAGGAGTCCAGGCTCCGTGTGCTTCCAGTGTGTAAAGTAGCCCTGGGTTGCGTAAGCTCTTTGCCAGTTGCCTGTTGGTTGTTTGAGAGCAGCATGCGCTCGTGCCGGAGTTTGCAGATCATACAATCATAGGATTGTAGAGTCGGAAGGGACTCCAAGGCTCTTCTAGTCCAGCCCCCTGCAATGATGTGTTGTTCAGGCACATTGGCTGGAGCAGTTTGTGGGTTGCTAGTTCTGTCCACACAGTCCCTGGGATTCAGCCGCTTCCTGCCACGTTCAGCCACTTCAAAACTTTAATGTGGCTTTCCCGAGCCTCCTCTCTCTCCCACACCATGTTTTGGACTACAACTCCCATCATCCTGTCCTGGCTGAGGCTGATGGGAGTTATAGTCCAAAGCAGGGGTCGGCAAGCTTTTTCAGCGGGGGGGGGGGGTCCACTGTCCCTCAGACTTTGTGGGGGGCCGGACTAGATTTTGAAAAATAAATAAAAAATGAACGAATTTCTATGCCCCACAAATAACCCAGAGATGCATTTTAAATAAAAGGACACATTCTACTCATGTAAAAACACGCTGATTCCCGGACTGTCTACGGGCCGGATTTAGAAGGCGATTGGGCCTCAGTTTGCCTACCTATGGTCCAAATCATCTGGAGGGCTGGGATTTCAGTTGTGGGGGCGGCGGGCTGCTCTGTACCTTTGACAAGGAGCCCTTCTCAGATGGACTTACCTGCCAAAGAATTTCTCTGTGTTACAGAAGATTCTGGGGCTTGCAGTTTGTGCAAGGCATCAGTCTGGTCCGGGCAACATTGTCATTAACTGTGATTCCTGTGTTGCGGGAAGTTGGGTAGATGGCTCCTGGGGTCCCTTCCAACTTGATCATGCTGTCGGTAATAGCATCACGTCTCTGATTTTCATTTCTTGAGCAGACTGTGTGTGAGTCGTAAGGGGTTCTTGGAAACCCGTCCAGATTTGCAGACATTCTTTGCTGAAAGGTTATTTAGTTACCGAGGGTTTTTTTTGCCGTTCCCTTAGTGGAGGAGGGTGGGATGTTGATCTTTAATTTGGTACAATGTGGCAAAGTGACTTGTACATCCCTCCCCAAAAAAATTCTCAATGCAAAGCTTAAATGGCAAAGGTCCAAGGATTCGTACGTAATTAAAAATAAACAAATCACCAAGTTTCACCTTTCAAACTTTGCAACTCTTTCTTTTTTGGGTGAGGAGTGATGGGAGCATTTAGGCGACCAGAGTGATACATAAATGGAAACCTTTTAGCTACAAATTAAAACTAGCATAATATCCCAGTTGGAGAAAAGCGTCTTCACCTTTCTAAACTTGTTTTAAATGTATTTTTGGGGTGGGGGGGTGGGGAAGCAGGTGTTAAAACTTTTAAAAATTATCTTAAGTGTAAATTGGCTTGAGATGGTGGATTAGAAGGCAATTGATAAATTAATTGTAAAGTGATCCTTCCTTCCTAGTATCTGATTGCAGTCAGTCCGGGCTAGACCCCCACCCACTGAATCCTATCTACAGTCGCAGAATTATTGCATTTTGATGGGGTGCAGTTGTAATGTCCCATTCTCAGGCCCCCCACCCCCAGTGCTTAGACTCCGAAGTGGTTTCAGAGTCCAGGAAGGGCTGTACCACCTGGCACCTGTTGACAGAATGAGGAAAGCAGAGTGGGCACCTATGCCAGGCAGGGTCCTTGTCTTAGCCCCACCCCCTGCAGTTGTTAGCAGTTTTGGGGGGTATTGGAGGAGAGCGTGAATCCCCCCCAAACCCCCCACTCCACAAATCATTTTGCAAATTGCAGAGGAATAATTTAAAAAGGGGCAATAGCATATTTCTCCTCCTATCATAGTTGCTAGGGGATGTATGTGGGCTTTTTGGGGTATATTGTTATATTCTCTGTTGTGTTGCTGTTTTGTCACGTTGTTATGAAATCACTTTTGCCCTTAGCACCCTCGTTTCCTTTCTCTGCGAGATGCTTTGAGTGCGGCTCCCCCCCCCCCACAGAAAAGCACCATGTGCATAAAATTGTGACCGCAGCAGCTCTCTGGTGCATCCCCCTCCAGAATCTGGTGTTTGGGACTGGAGGTGGCAAACTCCCTTGGGAAGCATTTGTAGAAGCCTGGGACGGAAAGTATAGGAATCATGGCCGAGAGTGGATTGTATGTAGTCTGGCCGCTCGCCTCCCACATGCAACACACAAGTCTTTCCCAGGCTCCTGTGCCGGTTGGAAAGAGGAGGGCATGGATTTAAAGCCAGGGGTCTGCGAGCGTCAGAGTTGGCGTCCCCGTGCCTGGGGCATGCTTGGTCCTCTGTGCCAGTTCTTCTGCTCCAAACTGCCTGGCACTCTTTCTCTCTCTCTGTGTGTGTGCTCCTCCTTCCTTCCACAACCCTCTCTGTGTGTGCTCCACGCAGAGGTTGGAAGGGGGGGGCAGGCGTCCCATGCGGCTTGGAGCAGGAGCAAGTCAGCTGTATGGTAATGGGCAGAGCGGGCGGTTGGGGAGGGCGTCGGAGGGGCAGGGCCGGTGGTCCAGCCTCCTTGGTGCCTCTGCCTTTGTCTCGGCTTGCCTGTCACGCTCGGCTTCCCTCCTCTCCCTCCTTCTCCCATGCAGAGGCCGGCCGGGACAGCCTCCGCCGCACGCCTCCGGACGCCCCCGGCAGCCCCGGCATGACATCGGGGAACAACGGCAGCTCTGCCTCCACCGTCGCCGGCGCCCCTCAGAACGGTGAGAACAAGCCGCCCCAAGCCATCGTGAAGCCGCAGATCCTGACCCACGTCATCGAGGGGTTTGTGATCCAGGAGGGGGCTGAGCCGTTCCCGGTAGGTAGCCAACAAACTGGGGGCGGGGGAGCCCGAGGGCAGCGCATGGGTAGGTGTTGGTGGGCTGCCTTTGTTGTGGGGCTTTGGGAAGGGTGGGCATTAAAATCCCATTGCAAGAAAACTTGAGGGTTGTGCTTGGGCACATGCAGAAGGCAAAGGGTTTCACCCACCCACACCCTGGTGTTTCTGTTTTCACAAAGGCTGGGGGGGGAGTGAACTTGGCTGGGACTGGAGGGGGGCAGAGAAACTGGTCGGAGCACAGAGCGGGGTGGGGGAGCTGGTTTACATGGTTGGGGTGATGCAAGGGAGCCCAGGGTCCCTCCTCGCAATATAAAAACTTACCAAGTCCCAAGCACGTTTCAAGTGCTGTGATGCCACTTTAAGCAGCTGTGGCTTCCCCCAAATAATTAGAGGAGCCGTAGTTTGTTACAGGTGCTGCAAGTTGTAGGGGAGACTCCCTTATTCTCCCTTCCTAGCTACAGTTCCCAGAGTTCCCTGGGAAGAGCAATTAAACCACTCCAGGAATTGTAGCTCTGGGAGGGAAATACGGGGTCTCCGAACAATTCTTAACAAACGGCACATCCCAGGATTCTTGGGGGGGGGGTTCAAGGTGTCACCGTAGTGCTTTAAATGTGTCACGTGGAATGTGGCCTCCGAATGCGCTGTTCAGAGATTCCTGCCCAGCCAGGCCCAAGCCACCCACCCACAGCCCTGCGCTCCCATTTCTGGCGCTCTTGTTTCCAAGGTGCATATAGCCAAGCGTTTCTCCCGCTGCAGCTGTCAGTCCAGCGTCCGCCCTCCCCTCGTCCTGCGGGGCCAAGGCCACCCGGGTCTCCCTGGAAGAAGAGAAGGGGGAGGGGGCTGCCTTCCAAGCTGCCTTTCGCCGACTCCCTTGTCGAAGCACCTCCCTCGCCCATCTCTCCTTCGCTGGAGGTTTGTAGAACAGAGGTTTGGATGGCCGTCCGGCAGTGGCGATTCCAGGGGGTTGGACTAGATGACGCTCGGGGGGTCCCCTTCCTGCTCGACATGACTATGGTTCTTTGCCAGGTGGGGCGCTCTTCGCTGCTGGTGGGGAGCCTCAAGCAGAAGTATGCCCAGGACCTCCTGGCCGAGAAACCCCAGCACCAGGACAACAACACAACCACCACCACCGACTCCGAAATGGAGGACCCCTATCTACAAGGTAGGCCCAGCGGAAAGCCTAGGTAAGCAGAGAGAGAGAGAGGGACCTGGAGCATGTGCAGAGTGCCTTTCACGTGCTCCCTCAAGGAATGTTAGGGATTGATGGGACACCAGCAGAGAGGTGTCGTATCAAAACGTGCAGAAAAGCAGAACAAATATTTGGCACAAACCTCTTCTGCAAAGGTGGAGAACCTGTGGATGTTTCTGGGCTCATAAGATCACCAGCAGAGGCTGCTGGATGAGGCCAGTGGCCCCTCTTGTCCAGCAGCCTGTTCTCACAGTGGCCGACCAGATGCCCCAGGGGGAAGCCAGACTGGGAGAGTCCCTTGTCTAAAGCCCTTGAGAAATGCTGCCAGTCTGTGCAGGCAATAGTTAGCTGGAGGGAGAAAGGGTCTGCAGTTCCTGACGTTCCTGTGATGGGAGCCACATCTGGTGGCTGCAGGTTCCGCAGGTACCTGGCTGGAAAGGCAACAATGGATTGGAGGGGGTTGGGCTAGATGACCCCTGGGGTCCCCATCCGGTTCTGCCATTCTGTGGTTAAGAGGTGCCTGATCCAGCAGGGCTTCTTAAACGTGGGTGCAAGGGTTTGGGGGGCTTTGCTGCCTTTTGTTGCTTTGAGGTGTGGGGTCCTAAAAAACTCTGCTCTCCTTCCCCAGAATCCAAAGACGATGGATCACCCCCAAAGCTGAAATGCGAGCTCTGCGGCCGCCTTGACTTTGCCTACAAGTTCAAGCGGTCAAAGCGGTTCTGCTCCATGGCCTGCGCAAAGAGGTACCTCCCTGGCAGAAACGTCTGCCTGCCCTTCTCCTTGAAGGGGCCATAGCTGCCTTGCTTGTGGAAGGTCCTGATTGCATCTCCAGGCTGGCAGCGCTTGGAATCTCCCCTGCCTGAAAACCCAGAGAGCCACTGCCAGCCAGAGTAGGCAGTGTTGAGCTAGATGTACCCAGGGCTTGACTCCATTATAAGGCGTATTCCCACGTTCCATAAATTCTGTGCTGGGTAGCAGCGGAGAAGCTTTTATAGAGCTGATTACTCCACACACACACTGGGCTGCACTGCTTTTAGAGTCTGTATTTTAACATGGTTGCTTTTTATAGTGTTGTGGTGCTGTTTGGGTCTGATTACTTTCTAGAAATTATTATTATTATTAATTGGATTTATATACCACCCTATACCCGGAGGTCTCAGAGCGGTTCACAGAACAAAATAAAAACATAAAACCACAAAATATACCATCAAAATAAAAACAACAACCCAATAAAATACCTTGTATGTTTTTAAGCTTTTTGTATTTAGCCCGGTGTTGTTTTAATTTGCGAGTTGGCGGGGTGGGAGAAGGAGGGGTAGAAATAAAAACAATCATAATTAATAATACAACGTTGGAACGTTGGCCACACACAGGCTTTGACCTTCTCTCTCTCTCTCTCGCAGGTACAACGTGGGTTGCACAAAGCGTGTGGGACTCTTCCACCCAGACCGCAGCAAGCTTCAGAAGCCCAACACGCCTCCACACGGCCGGCGTCGGACCTGCAAGGGCTCCCTTCCCCCTCTCAGCAAAGAGAACAAGAAGCAGGTAAGAGCCTGCTGGAGTTATCCAGGGGCAAGGAACTTTTTCGCACAGCGGAGGAGAAACTTGGGAGCATCGGGTATCTCTTTGTGCCTCCCTCCAGTGCACCTGCCACAGGCCCAAGAGGAGTATAGTGCATAGTTTTCTCTTTCTTCTTCTTCCCCAGAGTCCTCAGTTTCCGACCTCTAAAATGGGCCCAATTGGGGTCCTGCATGGAGGAACTGTCACATTTAATCCCCTCCTCAAAACCCTGTGAAGTAGGTTAGGCTGAGAGAAGGCAGTGGCTAAGTGCCCAAGGCCACACCCAGGAAGCTTTACCCATGACCAAGTGGGGATTTGAACCCAGGTCTCATGGGCCACTTTCCCCCCATGTTATCCTCACAGCAAGTGACTGGCTAAGAGGTGAGGCCAAGAGGCAGTGACTGTCCCAATGAGCTTCATGACCAATGAGTAGGGGACTTAAACCCAGTTCTTTCCCAGGTCCTAGACCTGCACCCTAACCACTACATCGCACTGTCTCCCCTGGAACACGATAACAAATTGGTTGCTACACATGCTTGGAAGAAGAGTTATCAGCTGCAGAGTGGGCATTTGCTTTCAGGCAGTGCCAGGTTCAGTTATAATAATTTCTTAACTAAATTTGTATAGTTGAAAGATCTCAAGAGTCAACTTCAGGGGAAAGGTATTATTCGCTGCATGTTAATCTGCCCATAATTTATGCAGAGATCCAAGGGAAAGATTTCCTTGCTGATGTGTGGGAACAGGAATGCCCAGTTCAGTTTCTTCTGAGCTGTCTCGTGACAAACGAAGAAGCTCTCTTCGCACAGTCTGCAAAAAAAGATTACAAAAGGGAGACAATATTGCTAGAGCTGAGTTAGCCGATGGTTCCTCTCCTTTTTTTCTTCATCTAATGTTGCTGATGTTCGTTAATATTATTACTGCATTCGCATTTTGGTAGTTTAATTTCAAAAAGTTTCTCAGTTTTGTTGAATTAAGTAAATAATTCCCGTTGGGTTCTGAATAAACGCACAACGAATCGTTCCTGTTCTGTATTTTATTGTGTGGTTACCTTCCTCTAATAAGCTGTGCAGACTGCTATTCTGTGAGCTTGTGGAACCAAAGGGGGCAGTGACTCCAAAGAAATTGAGGAGCCCAGGGAGTTAGCGCAGTAAACAGACAGATGTTGTGACTGAGCCCTCCAGACAGCAGCTGCCGGCCAGAGGAGGCAGCACTGGGCCGGATGGGGCGATAGCACAGCCTCCTAAAGTGGGGTGCTCCTCTGTGTTTGCAGGCACCGGTATCGCTGCCCCCTGGCTCGGGACCCATTTCCGTCTCCGGGTCTCTGCAGCTGGCTCACGCGCAGGAGGACTCCAGCCGCTGCTCGGACAACTCCAGCTACGAAGAGCCCCTCTCGCCCCTCTCAGCCAGCTCTTCCGCCTCCCGCCGGCGCCAGGGCGAGCGCGACATGGAGCTGCCCGATGTGCACGTCCGAGACCTGGTGGGCATTGGGCACCACTTCCTGCCCAGCGAGCCCACCAAGTGGAACGTGGAGGACGTCTACGAGTTCATTCGGTCCTTGCCTGGTAAGGATTGGGGCCTTCCGCCTGCCTGCTTAGGAAGGGAACCTTGGAGTGGTCCAAGTTGGGCAGAAATGAGCCTGCCCCCCTCTCTCCCAATTCTCTGGTCTGGTGGGAAGCCCAATATTTTCCAGTGTTGCTACTTTGAGGAGTTAAGTTTATGGATGGATTTGATTTGGTTACGGAAATATCCCAGGGGTCATTTATCCCTAACTTCCCTGCATTGTGGGAACCACAGCTGAAGCATCCTTGGCAGATGGCCACCCAACTTCGGCTTAGAAATCTCCAACCAAGGAGAGCTCACCAGCTTTTGAGGGTGGCGCTGTGGGTTAAACCACAGAGCCTAGGGCTTGCCGATCAGAAGGTCAGCGGTTTGATTCCCCGCGACGGGTTGAGCTCCCGTTGCTCAGTCCCTGCTCCTGCCAACCTAGCAGTTCGAAAGCACGTCAAAGTGCAAGTAGATCAATAGGTACCACTCCAGCGGGAAGGTAAATGGCATTTCCGTGCGCTGCTCTGGTTCACCAGAAGCGGCTTAGTCATGCTGGCCACATGACCCGGAAGCTGTACGCCGGCTCCCTCGGCCAATAAAGCGAGATGAGCGCCGCAACCCCAGAGTCGGTCACGACTGGACCTAATGGTCAGGGGTCCCTTTACCTTTATCCCACTGTTGGAACAGCTCTTATGAGACGTTCTGACCATTTTCTGGTGATGATTGAAAACATAATAAAACATTGAACATGGAAAACTGTATTTCAGAACTCCTCTAAATGTTGTGTCATTCTTAATCTGCTTGACGTCCGACGAGAGGGCATTCCAAAGGGAGGGCGCCACTGCTGAGAAGGCCCTCTGCCTGGTTCCCTGTATTCTCACTTTCTTGCAGTGATGGGGCTTTTCCTCTCCCCCTGCCGCAGGTTGCCAGGAGATTGCGGAGGAGTTCCGGGCGCAAGAGATCGACGGCCAGGCCCTGCTTCTCCTGAAGGAGGACCACCTCATGAGCGCCATGAACATCAAACTGGGCCCAGCCCTCAAAATCTACGCCCGCATCTGTATGCTGAAAGACTCCTAGAGGCCTTCAGGCCGGGGCGGGTGGGAGGCCCTGCTGGCAAACGGATGCTTTCTTCCTCGGAGGCTGGGAGGGGCTGGGAACAAAATGGACTCTGCTTTCTTCTGCCTCCCACTCTTCACAAAGCAACTCGAGCACAGAGGCAACACCCCCAGCCTGCCTCGACGACGGGAGGGGCGTGGAGGCACCCCGACTCGGGTGGGATGTCCATAAGCTAAAGCCGTTGCGGGGCTGTACATAAATATGTAGCATTAGCTTCCCCCCTGCAGCAATGGAGAGAGTCGTGCAACCTTGTTTTTTTAGTGGTGGGGGCAAGGACCCTCTTCCTCACCCTGGAAGCTGCTTCTCCTGCGTCCCAGAGACCCCCCCCCCCAAGAATCGGACACACCTACTTGAAACCTCAAAAGCCAAACAGGACCATTGCCTTAAATTTTTTTGTAGGCGTGTGCGTGCGTGCGTGTGTGTGGTGCCGGGTAGTGCCCTCTGTTTACTCCTCCCTCCCTGCACCCTTTCCTCTTCTGCTATATCTCTTCCCAAGGCACAGCAGGGGAAGCAAGCAGCTGCCCTGAGTGATCTCCTGATTCCCGTGGGGGATCATGCAGGAGCAGAAGGGATCTCCGTCCAGTCTCGCGGGGGTGTATTGCTCCCCTCACACTGTTTTGCTTTGGTTTTTTTAAAACAATTTTTTTTAAAAGGGGATGAATAAGTAGCCAAGCACAAGTCGTGCGAACTGGCTGGCTGACGTCCAGGACTACTGGGGAGGCCTCTTTTCTGATTTGGGACCAGGTCTGCAGCTGCCTTAAAAATTTAAATAAAAGGCCCTTTTGGCCCCTGCCACAAACACCTCACCCCCCCCCCCATTCTCCCCCTCCCATAATATCAAGGCAGGGCAGGAGGAGCCGGCTCTCTCCCTGGAAGATGGGGCTGGCCTCAGGATTGTCGAGAGTGGACGGGCTTTTTCCTCGGGTGATCAGGAACTGCGGGGAGTGGGATTGCAGCTGAGCTGCACCCCCCCTGCCCCTTTTGACGGTTTGTGTGTGGTGCCCCCCTTCTTCGTGCTGGCCACTGTCCACAGCCTCTGGGCTGCAAGCAAAAGGACTTTCTACTGTTGCCCCCCTCCTGTTTTTAATAAACACCTTTTGGAATTAAAAAAAAAAAAAGATGCCATGTATTTAAAAGGCTTCCTTGCTATGGTGCTGGGTGGCTGGGGGCAGGTCCCGGGATGTTTTAGCTTCCAGGGGCGGAGAACATTCAGCTGGATTCTCCAGATGACTCATAACATCAAAACCACAGAGAAATATGTTTCCTCGCTCTCTCCCAAGACGAGAACTTGCAAGGCGAAAAGAAAGGACTTCTTCATGCAGCACGGAGTTCAACGGTGGAACTCACTGCCACAGGAAGTGGTGATGGCTTCAAGAGAAGATTGGAAAATTGCAGTTGGAGGCAGCCGTGCTTCTGAATAGCTGTTGCTGGAAGCCACAGATGGGGCGAGTGCTCTTGTTCACGATCCTGCTTGCAAGTTTGCCCACTGTTGAGAGCGGGATGCTGGCCTGATCCAGTTGGACTCACCTTGTGTTGGCAAGACAGCATCCTCCTCACCTTGGGGCAGCAGTCTCTCTTAAGGAGCACTGGGGGGTGTGATGTCTAACTGCCCTCCAGTGCCTGCTCCCTCAGCGTTAAGGAGTCTCATTGGCTTTTAATGCAATTGGGATGAGAGGTGGTTCCTAAACTGCAATCTGAATCTTTTTTCCCTTCATATTTTTCATTTCCATCCCTTTTTCTCTCTGCAAGAAGCTCAAGGTTATGTACATGTTTTTCTGCCCTCACAAACAACCCTGTGAGGTAGGAGAGGCTGAGATGGGGCGAGTGGTTCAATGTCACCCGTGAGCTTCATGGCAGAGCCAGGAAACTATGGTTTCCAGGCACATGGCTGACATGAGTTCTTCCTAGAGCAGAGGTTTTCGGCTTGGTATTCTGACATTTGCAAAATGCATCTCATTCCCCCTCACTTCTCCAGAATGACTTTCCTTCCATCTGCCACCACCTCTGGCACACACAAGGCTTTTCCTCAGTTGCTCAAGCGTAATTTCTGTCACCTCAGGATGCTGAGAAGTTCTTAAAAGACGCTTGTTTCAGCAGTGGCTGGCAGGCAGGATGGCTACTTTTTCTACCTTCAGAGGCAGTTCCTGGGAATCACATGGGGAGAATTGCCTGTGGGAAATCTTCAAGCAGGACCTGAACGCATCTAGCTGACCACAGGGAGCTGGATTAAGTGGGCTTTCTGTAAATCTTTAGCAAAACCGAAGTACTTCACATTACATGTCCGGTGTCCCAAATGCTCACCAAGTATCCCTGTTCCATCTCATTTTTTATTTAAAAAACCCTTAGTCAGAAGACTGGTACGCTTTCCAATCCAGCCCAAGGTTGCAAAGACGCTTTTATTATCTTTTTTCCACAACAGAGAAATACAAAGCAATTTTTTATTTATTTTTCCTTCTTTTCCCCATTTCATTTCAAAACAATGCAAATGGCGTTTGGCAGCGAGGCAGAAGTTGCCTCCTCTCACCAGTCCCGGATTCCACAATGCAAGACTTTTCTTTGAAGGGAAGGGGTGGGAGGGAGAGACCCTTTAAAAAAACTTTTAAAAATTCCTTTTTCAGTTATAAGGTAATGATAATAACTAAGGATCTAGCTAGATGTGGCCTGGGCTTCTTTTTTTTAATATAGAAAAAAGTTGTTAACATTATGCATAAGAGTCCTATTTACACAGTTATTAACATGCGGATCAAAAAAAGAGAGGCTACAATATTGAATATCATACAACAATTCAAAACCGACTGAAAAGGGAACAAGGTTTTGTTTTTTTAAAAAAGGAAAAGATCAAATCAAATACAAACAGTAAAAGAAACAACTGATAAAAAACAAAATTATATATTTTTAAGGCTTAAAAAGTTTATCAAAAAAAAGTAGTTCGCTTTTATTTTTTAACGCAACTGAAGGGTACATAATATAGAGGTGGTTTTTAAGTCTTGTTGTTTGGGGAAGTTTTGTGGGCCCTTTTCCTTCCACTTTGAGAGAAACTGCCAAGAGACACTTGGTTTGAGGGAGGTGCACCACCACCTCAGAAAGCTACTTTTTCTTTTGGTGATGGGTTCCTGGGGCGAGAGCAGTTGGCATCATGCCACAGTCCCTTCACAGCTATCCAAGGAGCCACAGAAGACTTTAAGAGCCAGAGAGGGTGCCATCCTGTTGGCGCTTTGAGCTGTTCTTCTTCACAGCACCCAGGAGGCCATGGCCTCTCCTCAGCCACTGGGGTGGCCACACAGAGATGACCGGTTGACTCATGGCAGTGGGGGTGGAGAGAGAGCTGGAGCTGAAGCAGTCGGGGACACATGTAGCATCTGGGAAAACTGGAAATGGCCAAAACATAGCAAGTGAAAAAGAAGTCCCATTTGACAGGCTCTCCCCCCCCTCCCCAATCAAGGGAAACTGCAATGTTGTCCTCTGCTTCTGATCTTGGGTAGCAAATCTAGTGTAGCAATAAAGCTTTAAAAGGCGTTTTTCCCATTTGACAGGAATTGGAGGAAAACAGCCTTGCAGGAGATGAGTCGCAGAGGATCACACCACACTTTCTGTGTTTCTGTGGTTTGCAGATTTTCTGAACCCCATGGACCCTTCCCCACAATCAATGGGGCTTCCAGATACTACTTGCTTAGGGGAGGTTTTTGTTTTTTTGGGGGGGGGCATTCTAGGAGGTGCTCAGTCCTCTGGGGTCACTAGGAAGCTGAACCCTCTCAAGGCAATGGAATGTGGCTTTGCAAGCAAATGAGCCCTCGGGAATCCCAGAATTCTCTGGAATACTGGTGTGTGGGTATTTTTTTTTAAAAAAACCTCCAATCCCCCTAGATCTTGGTGCAAGGGAATCAAACCCCCTCAAACGACAGCAACTGGAGAAGGATGACAATTCCACCTATTCTGCAAATATGTGCCTGCTATGGCCATGTTCAAATGGAAATTGGAATAAGCAACTTGCTTATGTTTCTATTCTGGGGCTAGGGAGGAACCTGTGCCCCCCACCCACCAATGCTGTGGGCACGCCCCGGGAGAACCATAGGTTCTTCCAGCCCTGCGAACCAGTACTGGAGACCTCCTTGGAGAGGTTGGAAGGTGGTGCCTTGAGTGGTCTTGAACGGTAGGGCAGCCAGGATCAAGAACCACCACCCCAACCTGTCTTCTGCCCCAAAACACCCTTAGGGCTTCGCTTCTGCCAGCTGACAGCCCTCTGCAAAGATGGGAGAAATGGACTGGCACATCTTACTGTGGGTGAGCCGAATGGCAGCATTACCCAGGAGCAGGTCAATGCCCACCTTTACTCCCTGCAGAAGAGACCCAGCCCTCCCCTCCATCCCCTCTCCTCCTTTTCCATACAAGGAGAGAGCAGGGCTGGAGGCTACTCATACACAAAGATGGCGCTGCAGGTGGGCAAACTTTCACACGGTGCCTCAAGATTAAGGTGATGGGCAGACAAAGCCTCATGTACTTCTGAATGGGCATAACACTGCCAGTCTCTTGCCATCTCTCCCCCCCCTACTGCAGTGTGTCTCCCAACCATATTCCGAAGGTGCCCCCCCTCATCTATTTCTAGGACAACACCCCACTCCCTTCCACCTCCTAGCCGAAGGTGCAGCAAACCCCATAGCCTCTGAGCATTGATGTAATCCTTTGCACCAACACTGGTGCAATGGGCCCTGACCGTGTGATGTTGCAGCATCTGAGACTCCTCACCTCCCACTGTGCCCACCCTAGCCAAAGGCCACTCCTGGGGTGCCTGCCCCCCCACCCCACAGCAATAACCTCACACTGCCCCATTTTTGGCCAAGGCGGTCCTGTAGCGGCTCCAGAGAAGAGTCCAGAAGGGGGGCGGCTTCCCATTATCTGCATTGCAAATTCCTGGCCCGTTGGGTGACAATTTTCCTATGCGAAATTAAAGTGGAACAGGGATTTTGGAGAGGAGAGAAGTGGGGATCCAAAATGAAAGAAGGGGGGGCCTGTGGCTGAGGCAGAGGCTCTGTTACAGGGAAGGGAGAGGTGTGGACGTCTTCAAAGTGCTCTGGGATTGTCTTTGGCTGCCACCAACTTGGAACGGAAAATCTCTTTCCCCTCCCCAGTCTCCCTGGCTGCCAACAGGGCTCCATCCAGTCTCTCTCTCTCTGTCCTGACTGGTGGCGGATGAGGATCACCCCATGGCAGGAGGGACGCTGCGGAGCAGGGACCGTGGGTTGTTTGACCGTGATGCCAAGGTGTCCTTGTCTTTTGCTCCCCGCTTCTGGGATTCAAGAGAGGGTGGCTGCACGGGAGCAGGGCCAGGCCAGGGGGTGGAGGCTGCTCCCCGAGATTCAGATGAGCGAGATTCGGACAGGGATACTGGGAGACTCCGTCCTTTGAGGAGAGTGTTGACTCACTAGATGTTCAACCACCGTGTGTTTTGACATGTGCTTCATCAAATAGGTCTCCTGGAGAGGGAGAAAGGGAAGGTCAGTTTCGGGGAAGCAGGAAGCGGCTGCCCCCCCCCCCCCCATCTACGGTGACGTAGATTCATTTCGGCATGTCTGGGTCCTCCCTTCACCTCCACCCTGACCTGCTCCCACAGCATGATTTGGGGGAGATTGGGGAGCGGCCTGATCTACAGAGGGGATCTCCTGGCCCGCCACAGTTTCCCACAGGGCAGCTAGGGGAGAAACACCTCCACCCGACAATCACCAAGCAGAAAACTAAAGTAAGCTGTGCACCCACACCCACCCCACAATATCTGGACTCAAGTATTGTCCTGACAACTATGGAACTCGGATGGCTTTCAAAGGGGATTGGACAAATTCAAGGAGGACATAAAGCTACTCTTGACGCATTTTCCTCCTCACAACAACTCTGTGAACTGGATTAGGCCTAGAGCGGCCAACTGACCCCCCCCCCCCCAAGGCCACCCCCAGTAGACTTCATGCCCAGTGCGTGAGGGGATTTGAACTCGTGTCTCTCTTGCACTCCCCACCTGC
The DNA here is from genome assembly GCF_964188315.1 of Podarcis muralis. Taxonomy (NCBI): domain Eukaryota; kingdom Metazoa; phylum Chordata; class Lepidosauria; order Squamata; family Lacertidae; genus Podarcis; species Podarcis muralis. The sequence continues at coordinate 29,788,532 of NC_135661.1, read as the reverse complement.
CTTGCTTCCTGCCCAGCCAACAGCCCCTGCTACTCACTGAAGTGTAGGCCCGCCCACACATGCTGCAGCAGTAGGCCTTGGCGTGCTTGATTGCGTGTGCCGAGAGGTGGATCTGGAGCGAGGCAGAGTCCGAGTAGGCCCGGTAGCAGTTCGGACACTTGTAGGGCTTGTCCTTATTGTGTTGCCGTTGGTGAGACTGGGTGAGAAAGGGGAAGGAACAGGGGATTGACATGGCAGCCCTGGGTGGGGTGGGGAAGACCCTTAAAGAAAAAGCCACCTCGCCACCAACCAAGGTACCCCCTTGCAACTCTGAAGACCCAAGTCCTCCTACACTGCTCCTTTCACTGAGATCTCTGCAAAATCTTTTATCAAGCCCTCCTTGCTAAATCTGCAGCAGGGCAGTCAGATGAGACTTGCACCCTTTCACCCAGCTCAGATCAAGATGCCAACCTTGCAAAGTTGCTTAGGCTGAGAGATACCAGCTGGCCCCCAAGGTCACACCCAGTGAGTTTCATGGCTGAGTGGGGGGAGGGATTTGAACCTGAGTCCGGCACTCTAACCACTACACCACATGGGTTCTGTGCTGCAGCGAACAAAAAAATCACCAGGAACTGACCCTGGGCATTTTGTCATTTTCCTCTGGAGTTTGTGACATGACTGCAACTTTTAAAATGTCGATGCCAATTTCATTTTACTCTGTGCTACATACATACATAAAGCTATTACCTGCCTTTCACCCAAAGGTCCCAAAGCAGGTAATAATGTTCACTTGCTATTATCTTCAGCAATTAAGTGGAACCTCTGTCTTTAGAGGCAATATACCTTTGACCCTCATAAGCCGCAGGACAGACAAGAGGGCTCCCCCACTCGCTGGGCCAAGCATTTGAGCCCCCAAAGGTATCTGGCTGTCTGCTGTTGGAAGAAGGACTAGGCTAGATCAGCAGACCATCAAGACAAATTGTTTTGGTGCTTGCAGCATGAGATACATAAATAAATATTCCGTATAGGAAAACCTCAGTCCCGTCTTGCCACACAGGGCACCCTATAAATGCACCCCAATTATCTCTAACCCTCAAATGCTTTGACCCACTCTGGGACTTCCAATTCACTTCCCTGGCACATACCACCCAAATTCCCAACCGACTGACCTGGAGGTTCGAGAGCTGTGTGAATGCCTTTTCACATCCGGCGTGAGGGCACTTGTAGGGTCTGTCTCCGGTGTGAATTCTGAAAGGCAGCAAGAGAGTACGCTGAGGTGTTTTCCGCCTCTCCTCCATTGCTTCACTTACCTGACTCAGTTCACAAACCGCCTCCCGCAAAATATCTCACAGCAATTTCACATTAGGAAATGGTGAAATTAGTGGTTGCAAATCAGGATGGTTTTGAAAGGTATGGGCCACCATCTTGATTCAAAATGGCGCCGAACTGTACCCAAACATGCACAGAACCTCGATCCTAGGGTCCTGTCCTGTCCTAACGCATAGCAAAGAGACAACTTTCCAAAATATGTAGTAGATACATAAAACAATTCCATGTCTACAGGCATATTTAAAACCGTTTCGTATATGTTAAAATCCCACCCTAACCAAGTTTGAGAACTGCTGGTTTAATCTATCAAGTAGGAAACAAATCTTGAAAAATGTGCACCGTTATGCGTCAATTTATTCTGACGTTGCTGGTCAAAGAAGTGGGGTGTGTGTGTGTGCCATTTGACACACAGTCACTCAAGCCATGAGGACTAAAGGCTTGCTTTTTTACTTAACCTTGTTCTTGTTAACGAAAAGGAAGATTTCCAGTTTCTGGTGGCCATCTTTGCTTCCCATGCTCACCCAAAATGGCAACCCAGTCGACTGATCCCAGCGAGCATAAGCAGGTCCCTTACCTGGTGTGTTGCTGGAGGTGGGAAAGTTGGCGGAAGGATTTCTCACAGTAGGAGCAGTGATAGGGCTTGACGCCCAGGTGAATGCGCAAATGCTGCGCCAGGTAGGAGGCGTTGGCGAAGGACTTGGAGCAGTGGGGGCACTTGTGGGGCTTGGCCTCTGTGTGGGACTTGGAGTGGATCTGCATCTCCGACTTGGTGAAGAAAGTGAGGGGGCAGACTTTACACCTGGAGACGGTCAAGGACAAGAAGGGGGGGGGGGAGCGTTTCAAAGACACAATTCTGCATCAAAACATAGTCACTATCATCATTTATTTCTTAACGATGTATTTAATGTCCTGCAGTGAGAGGCTCGGACAGGATAACCCTTGGTGTCCTCTCCAATTCTGCCATTCCACGATATTCTCTCTCTCTCTCTATATATATATATACAGTGGTACCTCGGGTTAAGTACTTAATTCGTTCTAGAGGTCCGTTCTTAACCTGAAACTGTTCTTAACCTGAAGCACCACTTTAGCTAATGGGGCCTCCCGCTGCCGCCGCACTGCCGGAGCACGATTTCTGTTCTTATCCTGAAGCGAAGTTCTTAAGCTGAAGCACTATTTCTGGATTAGCAGTGTCTGTAACCTGAAGCATATGTAACCTGAAGCGAATGTAACCCGAGGTACCACTGTATATATATCAATATCGATAGATATATATATCTTCTCCCAAGTTGGGATTCTAGCGTCAGAAAACATCATTATAAAATAGAAAGTATTTTTTTAAAAACCCAGTTAAAACACATCCATTAAAATACGCCAAAACACATTTAGAACCAGCAATAAAAATGTAAGCTGCCCTGACACAGCAGCCTAGTGGCCAGCATCACCTGCTCCTTGGTTTCTAAAGGTCTGTCTGAGCAGGGAAGTCTTGGCTCATTACTTCACTGTAGCCTACTCTGACTGGCAGCAGCTCCCTAGCAAGCACATCCAACAAGTTGCCACTTTTGTGTACAGCTTTTGGGCTTCTCTGGGGCATTTCCTCTCCACACCATGGGTGGGAAGCTATTTCCGGCTCCATGGGTCAGACCATCGTCAGGATTGGTTAAATTTGAGAGGTCAGCCGCCCATCTGTCAATGATGCAGCATGTTACTGCATCACATGACTGAAAAGTGGCTGGCCCCACCCCCCCATCAAAAGCCCATTGGTGGGAGTGTCTCCTCCTGCTCACTGATTGGTCCATAGAGCATTGGTGGGAGTGTCTCCTCCTGCTCACTGATTGGTCCATATCGACTCTGACTGAAAGCAGCTCTCCAGGCTTCTTTTCAGGCAGGGGACATTCCCAGCCCTCCCTGGAGATGCCATTGCGGATTGAACCCGGGGCCTTGTGCTCCGCCGTTGAGCTGTACCCATTCTCCTATCTCGAGTTTAAACTGGCACAGTCCAAGAACAGTGACCCTATTCCTGACATATTTTTTATTTGATTTCACAAGTATAAAATTGTAAAAAATAACCTAACACATACCCACAATTTATAGAGATTCCTCTGAATCTCTGACTTCCCACCTTCCCCTCCCCTCCAGGGGTTCTGTTATTAAAACTTTTCCACTGCATCTTTTTCTGCACTCCATTTTTTAAAATAACTTCATCATCTCCACAATACCTGCTACATTACAAGTGTTATTGCAATCCTGCTAATGTTTTCATCTGTTTACAGTGGTCTCCAAGATAAATCATACATTTTCCCCATTCCTTATTAAAGTTTTGGTCTTCTTGGTTCCTGAGCTTCATCCTTTGTATGCCATTCCAACATCAATCTATACATTTTCAACAGTAATTTTATATTGTTTGCTAACAGATCGTGTTGAAACCTTGAGATTTCATAACTGAAAACCCCTATTTTATCCATTTTGAAGATATCATTGACCCTATTTCTGTACACAGAATCATAGAGTTGAAAGGGACCTCCATGAGCAATCTAGTCCAGCTCCCCGCCATGCTAAGGGGCCTGAGGTCTCCCCACCCCACTCCCCCACCCACGCTGGCGGCAGAGTGTTAACCCCTTCCCTCCCACACACCTGTACGTCTTCCCCTCTTTGCCGATGTCGCCCGAAGCCAAGATGGGGTAGGGCACCACCAGGACGGGAGGCCCCGTGGGGTTCTCCGCCTTGATCTTCTTGCGGCCGCGCTCCGCCTTGGGCGCCCCCCCCAGCAGGCTGTGACCCTGAATGGTCTTGATGGAGTCCAAGAGCGGGGGGCTGGTGATCCCTGAGATGAGGGTGGGCGAAGAGGCAATGAGACGGCTCTGCGTGGTGGAGGTGGGGGTGGAGGGGGTGCTGGTGCCCGTCCCGGCGCTGGATTCCGAGGTGCTGACGGCCGTGGCGCGGGACCCCAGACCCAAACCTGGAAGACAGAAGCCAGGGGTGGAGGGAGAGGACAGCTTAAGAGAAGCCCCAGAACATGCCAGGAAGGCTGAGGGGGGTGGTCTTTGGCAACAGCTCAGAGCAGCAGTGGTTCCTAAGCATTTGCCAGCATGTGGAGGCAGAGCGTAGCAATCGTGACTGGCAGCCACCCATGGCCCTCTCCTCCATGGATTTGTCTCTTTTGAAACCGTCCAGGTTAGTGGCCATCGCTCCCTCCTGTGGGAGGGAGTTCCGCAGTTCAACTACGCCCTGTGTGGACAAAGTCCTTTCTTTTCTCTGTTCTGAATCTTCCAACATTCAGATTCACCGGATGTTCACATATTCTGGCTTTAGGAGAGAGCCGTCTCCTCTCACCGGTAAGGCACAAGCTTGAGCTTCTGAATACAGCATGATTGCATCTTACCCAAACCATTGGAGCAGCCCCCCATGGCTAGCGGGTGGCAGGGAGGGAGAGAAAGAGAACATCCAGCACTCCCAGAACCAGTGCCCCCAGCTTGAAGCTCTTTTTTTTTTTTTTTTTTTTAGAATGAAGAATACACACAGACACATACACAATTTTCAAATTTACAAACAATCATCAAGGAAGCTGTGGCGTTTGCCCTCCTAGGTGTGTGACACCATACTGGGTTCATAGGGAAAGGGTTAACTAATTATAAAATGACAAACCAATGGGAACCCAGGGGGCAGAGTTAACTGGGTATAAGGTTTAAGCACAGAGGTTTTTTTTTTGGGGGGGGGGAGTTAGAGTTAGGGTGGAGAAGACAGTCTGGAGTTAGAAGAGACAGATAAGATAAGTCTGTGGGTTGGGCTAGTCTGTGTGTGAGAGGGAGAGAATTTGTTAAGATGAGTCAGTCAAACAGTTGAGATAATCAGTCAGAAGGTATTAGGAAGGTATAGGCCGGTAAAGAAACTAAAGTTAAGATAGTGACAAGAATATTATCGGAGAAACCATAAACTTGTTAATGTCTCTAAAATAAACTTGGTTTTTTTGGTTCACTTTTAACAACTAGCTGGACTCAGTGTTTCACCAGAGAGTAACGGGTTGGTGGCAGCGGGGAAGCGAGCACAGTGGTGGCACAGGGATCAATAGACCGTCAAACATCCGGGGACCCTGTGTGATCGCCACAGAAGCAAATCAACAAACATAAATTCCCATGGACTCCCCCCCCCCCCGCTTTGTGGGTCCTTATATTAACTTTTTTCCCTCCTGCATCTTCTCTGTTAATCCAGTTCAATTAAATCTCCATTACAACCACAGTCCAACGTTTAACAAGTGTCATTCCAATCCTACTAATTATTTTAATTGTTTACAGTGATTTTTAAGGTAAATTTTATATATTTTCCATTCCTGATTAAAATGTTGGTCTTCCTGATTCCAGCTTAAAGCTAATAATAATAATAATAGACGAGGTGCGGGCCCCCCTGGGGGATATCATCAATCTGTCCCTTGGCACCGGGACATTCCCAGGGGAACTGAAGGAGGCGGTGGTGCGTCCGCTCTTAAAGAAAACATCATTAGATCCCTTAGATCTATCCAATTACTGCCCGGTCTCGAATCTTCCATTCCTGGGTAAGGTGATTGAGAGAGCGGTTGCTGAACAGCTTGGTAGGTTTCTGGATGAAACATCTGCTCTGGATCCATTCCAGTCCGGCTTCCGCGCTGGTCATGGGACCGAGACGGCTCTGGTCGCCCTAACAGATGATCTCCGCAGGCAGCTGGATCGAGGTGGGTCGGGGCTGCTGATTCTTCTAGATCTGTCAGCAGCCTTTGACATGGTCGATCATGAACTCCTGGACCACCGCCTTGCCGACGTGGGGATCCAGGGCACAGTCCTTCAATGGCTGCGCTCGTTTCTCTCTGGTCGGGGACAGAGGGTGGCGCTTGGGGGGGAATTGTCATCGCGCCACTCCTTGGTGTGTGGAGTGCCTCAGGGTGCGATTCTCTCCCCGATGCTTTTTAACATCTTTATGCGCCCCCTCGCCCAGCTTGTCCGGAGTTTTGGGCTGGGTTGCCATCAGTATGCTGATGACACCCAACTCTATCTGTTGATGGATGGCCATCCTGACTCGGCCCCAGACACACTGACCAGATGTCTGGAAGCTGTGGCTGGATGGTTACGTGGGAGCTGGTTGAAGTTAAATCCTGCGAAGACAGAGGTCCTCTGGCTGGGGCGGGACGATATGGGATCGAGGGGGCAACTCCCATCTCTTGCGGGGGTGCAATTGGTGCCAGCACCGTCCGTTAAGAGTCTGGGTGTAATCTTCGATACCTCCCTCTCTATGGAGGCGCAGATTACAGCTATAACAAAGGCGGCATTTTTTCATCTCCACCAAGCTAAGCAGTTGGCCCCTTATCTCTCTCGCCCTGACCTAGCCACTGTGATCCATGCGACGGTCACCTCCAGACTGGATTATTGTAACTCGCTCTACGTGGGGCTGCCCTTGAGACTGACCCAGAAACTCCAGCGGGTACAGAATGCCGCAGCGAGACTCCTTACGGGGTCCTCGCTGCGAGATCACATTCACCCGGTGCTATACCACCTGCACTGGCTCCCGGTGGAGTATAGGATCAGGTTTAAGGTGCTGGTTTTAAAGCCCTATACGGCCTAGGACCCTCGTACCTACGGGACCGCCTCTCCTGGTATGCCCCACAGAGAAACCTACGGTCTGTAAATAAAAACATCCTCAAGGTCCCAGGCCTCAGAGAGGTTAGGCTGGCCTCAACTAGAGCCAGGGCCTTCTCGGCTGCGGCTCCAATCTGGTGGAATGCTCTGTCACAAGAGACTAGGGCCCTGCGGGACTTGACATCTTTCCGCAGGGCCTGCAAGACAGAGTTGTTCCACCAGGCCTTTGGTCAGGGCGCAGCCTGACTCCCTCCTCTGGCAACCTGCACAGTATTTTGGTTGCCATCAATTTGATTTTAATTAATTTTTATAATGAAATATTTTAGAATGTGTGATTATTCAACTATTTGGTTATTTGATTGTTGTTAGCCGCCCTGAGCCCAGCTTCGGCTGGGGAGGGCGGGATATAAATAAAATTTATTATTATTATTATTATTATTATTATTTATACTCCACCCATCTGGCTGGGTTTCCCCAGCCACTCTGGGCGACTCCTAACAGAATATGAAAAACATGATAAAACATCAAACATTAAAAACCTCCCTGAACAGGGCTGCCTTCAGATGTCTTTTAAAAACCAGATAGTTTTTATTTCCTTGACAACTGATGGGAGGGCGTTCCACAGGGCGGGCGCCACTACCGAGAAGGCCCTCTGCCTTTGAAGCTCTCTGCCTTGCTTGCATTCAACTTGCAGGATTTCAACCAGCTGGCCTTCAACCATGTATGGTTGAAATTGCGCAAGTTAAATGAGAATAAGATGCGGTTGTGCCGTGTGTGTGTGTGTGTGTACACATAATATCACAAGCTGCTCAAAAAGCACACACTTGTTCTGGGCTTGCAGAAAATTCATTGCATGTGCACAAAGAGGCCTGGACATAGCTTCCCCCCAGTGCCTGCTTGCCCCCAGCTTACCTGTGACGGTGCTGGTGGCTGGGCGAGCGTGCAGGGCCACGTCGGGCTGGGGGACCGCCTGAGGGTGCAACCCGGGGACCTGCTGCAGCTTGGGGATAGACATGATGGACTGGCTCCCCTCGGCAGGTGAGGGGGGCACCAGCAGAGGCTGCTGGGAAGACACGGAAGTCGGGGGCAGGTGTGGGGGCCGGATCTTCTCTGCCATGAGCTGCTCCTTGATCTTGTTGATGAGAACTAGATTGTCCAGCTGAAGGGGGAAGAAGAACAAAAAGTTATTAACCAGCAAAGGGAGGAGTGTGCGCTTTTCTTGTGGACAAAGGTGTGGGCAAGCAGGTTAGGGCAAGTATGGAGAAGGGCTGCAGCTCAGTGGTTAGAGCACCGGCTTTGCATGCAAAAGGCCTCAAGTTCAATCTTGGCATCTCGAACCACAAGGAGTAAGCGTAGACAATAGGGATGAGGAAGAAATTCAGTTTGGGTTTTAATGCAGATCTACCTAATTTGCACTTCTTCTTTTTTAAACATCTTTACTGAAAGTTCAAAAAGTACATAATTATATGTGCACTAAACATGGTGAGACGCAAATAAAAGAGAGAGAAAGAAAGAGAACCCGTGTACCCAATTTAAACTTCTTGAAACAACATGTGGGCTGTAATGCAGGGACTTCTTTGAAATTCCCATTCCTCCAAATTTTGTTCTCCAACAAAAAACATGTACAAAAATTGTATATATTAGTGAACAGACCACACAAAAATTCATTATATTGGAGAAAACTGCTTGCAAAAACGAGCAACATTAAAATGCTGGTGGATTTTCAGGAAAACTTCTTAAAAATAAATTTTCAGATGGATGCATGAATGATGTGAACTGAAGACTTGAAAAATGAAAAAATAGAAACCAATAAATCTGTTTCTTCTTCCCAGACAATACTGAGCTAGACCAACCGAGGGGTCTGACACAGCGTGCTCCTCTGAAGATTTGGGGGTATGTGTGGACTAGAAACTTTAGAAGACCTTGCATGTTTGGAGAACAGGTCCTTACCTGGCTGGGCATCGTGGGAGGGGGTGGCCAGAAGTAGGGGTTGTTAAAGCGCGGCTCCGCCATCCTGCGGGGAAAGCAAAAGAAGAGGGAGAGAGGTGGTTATGGTGGGTTAGGACTGGCCGTGGTGGCAAAAGACATCCTCACACCTCTGGGAAGGAAAAGCACATTCCCACTCCCGGCTCCCCAAATGACAGGGAACTCAGCTCTAGCCTCAGGCGAGAGCCAAAGAGGGCGATGATCCAATCACAGAGGAGGAGTAATAAAATAAGAAAGGATTAAGTCATTCTTAACACTTTCATCACTTCACTAACTTGATTTGGGGGTCAAATACTCTCCAGTTTAGTCACAATTAAAAAAACAACAGAGATTAATTTAACCATGATTCCCGGTTCATGTAATAAACACACACACACACACACACACACACAGCCAAGCCCCTGCTCCTATTCCCCTCACATTAACCCCTCCCCAGCTTCCCTTTCCAACCCTATGTAGCTACTAAGCTCGCTTTTCACTTTCCCAATCCCATTTTTTTGGTGTGGAAATCCCGGATTGTGATGCAGCACTACAAATCTGCAAGTGGTGGCTGCATGACCACAGCCTTACACTTTTATGCATATAGGAAGATAATGACATTGTATTCAGCATGATTGTTTATGGAACACAACTAGACAGGGATGGTATTTGGGGTCCATAATGACCTTAGTCTTGGTCCCATTCACAGACCCCTAATCCCTTCCTCATACACCTTCCCCTTCAGATCAAAAACTGCTAGGGTATGGTCTGAAGACACACTTCTTTCTGACCACTTTGCCTGGGTCAGGTCAGTGCCTAAATGGATGACCAGGTCCTCCCTTTCAGCCCATGATGGAAGAAAGGTGGGATGTAAAGGTGAGAAACTGATGATTTAATGGTTAAGGTCTCTTTACCTAATTGTTTCAACATAATTCTAGTCGGTGTCAAAAAGGCTGGGGCCATTTCAACCTCCAACGCCTTGAACCTGCAGTCAATTCCCCCACCTCACCCCAAATTCGTTTTAATCAGCCTTTGTCCTGGGTGGCCTTTTAGGGTAACCATCAATTTTTTATTATATTAACAAAAAAAGGGAGGCAGTACCAAACAATTAACCCCTTTACTGTAGGGAAAATATAGTGTTATGAAGCAGCACAGGCTAGGAGAAATTGCTTTGCCGCTTATTATATGACAGAATAATAGAATCTTAGGTTTGGAAGGGACCCAGGGGTCATCTAGTCCAACCCCCTGCAATGCGGGAATCTCAGCTAAAGCATCCTTAGCAGAGGATTGTTTTTAAGCTATTTATAAACCCACATTATGTGGGAGGACAAAACTATGGTCTGGAGACTGTCTGTGGTCCAGGTGGTTCCCAGAGTCAGATTAAAAAAAATGGCAAGGAAGGGCAGACATCTAAAGTTGAATCAACAGAAGCTTTAGGCTGCATTCCTATTCACACTTACCTGGGTGTAAGTCCCACCGGTCTCAATGGGGCTTACTTTTGAGTAGACATGTACAGGCTTGCCCTGCCAGTTAAATACCGGTAAATGGTGGGAAACAATTCATTTTAATGGGGGAGAACAATTTTAAATCAGCAGGGTTAATAATTAAGGACGCACTTGCCTATTTATTCAAATTTTTGAGACTCTTCTGGACTGTGAATTACTCCCACAATAGTGAATTGATAAGTACAGACAAAAGAGTTGGTCTTTGCTTCTACAATGGATGGCAGCTTAAAAAATGTATTATTTAATTGTTTTTGTCCCAGGGTCTGTTTGAAGGCCCACAAGGCCACCACTTTGCTAAGGCTAATGGCTGGATGAGTGCCCCACCTAGGAACCGCCTGGGATTTCATGAGGGAAGAAAGGTTGGATATCAATGTAAGAAAATAGCTGGCTATATGTAATTATCTTGCAGTTCCTTCAATAAATATTGTTCTTTACTATTTATATATACACAGCTTGATAGTAAAAATAATAATCCACAAACCTCAAAGCGGCTTAAAAATATAAAACAATAAAATTGTCTCCAAACAACTGAACAACAATAATTGAAAACTTTTAAAGAGTTAAACAATAGACTAAACAACCAATTAAAACTCACACGAACTTTATACAGCATCTAGACAGGCTTGTCTAAACACAAATGTTTTTAGTAGCTGCCTGCTTGATCTCAACAGGCAGGGAGTTCCAAAGTGCAGGTGCTGCCACACTAAAAGACCGAGTTATTGCAAATGCAGAATAGATGTTATGCAGCACTTGTAACAGTGCCAGTTCCACCAATCGAAGCCGCTGAGTGGGTTCAAATGGGGGAAGGTGCTCTCCCCCCACCCCAAAAATGTCACCTGCACTGAAATTTGATAAGAAGCAGCATTCTTATTTAACAAGTGTATTGTCTGGAATTAAACCTTTTAAAAATGCTTTAGTTGGATGATTCTCTAATTAAGCCCCGCCATTTCCAAATTGTGCTAATCGTGCTCGGGGAGGGGGTAACTTAGGAGAGGAAAGTGAGGTCAGGAGTTGTGGGGGTCCTCAGGAATGGGGTGGGAATACTGGCTAATGGCTCCTTGGTTCCCTAACCCTCCTAGTAAGTTCCAAGTCAGCAAACGCAGACTGAAATCCCATATACTTCACCTCTGTATTCTTATAACAGCCATGAAGATACGCAACAGAAACCACATACAAGTTTAAAATGTGAGATATCGGCTAACTATTACAGAAATATGTTTTCTTAAATTGCTCGCATAAGCCTGGCTGCACCAAACAGTTTTCAGCAAACGTTGAAAGGTTAAAACAGACCACACACGCTAAATCTTGTCGTTCCACAGGCCTAGGCAGATGACACTAAAGGCTCAGTTTTGTGGCACTGTCAAATGTGCCCAATGAATCCAGGGAATGACCTAGGATCCTCCTGCAGATGATTGAAGTGATCAAGTTGGGATATAAGGGTTCAGGCGATCCCTAGGTGCCCTGGACCCAAGTTGTTCAGGACTTTGTAAATAGCAAACACAACCCCAATTTCCCAGCATTTGACTCCCTTCCAAATAAATAAAACAAGTGCTTCCAGGAGCTGAATTATGCACCCAATCGCCACATCCCACCCTTGCGGGACAACGGTATGTCGGGAAAAAACAAAACACACCTTTCTCTAAAGTGGGATACAATTATACTGCAATGTGTGAACATGACAATCTAGTACCACACAGACACGCTTCCGAAGCTGGCCTGGAGATCCCTGTTGCATGCCTATGTCATCATCTACCATGGAAGCCTGTTGCTAGGCAGACTCAAACTTTTAAAATAAAATAAGTTAACCATGGCTGAAGGATGCTACTAGTCTTGGGGGCCAAACGCTGTAAATGTGTGGAGAGCTTACAAAATGCTTAAAATAATAGGGTTGCCCACCCCTCCGAAAAAATGCAACCATGCCAACAAGGTCTATTTTTGTCCCTGCTCAACAGTACAATTTTCGACGACACCCCTTTAACGCAAAAATGCTGCCTCTACTGTTCCAATCCATGTTTAAAACAGAGGTTGAAAGCATCTAGATGAGTCCTGTGTTCTTCAGATGCTTTGACTACAACTCCCATCAGCCCCCAAAGTATCGGGGGGGGGGGGGGGTAAACCAGGCTGAGAAAGACAGGTTTGGGGGGGTGTGCGTCAAAGGAGAGTAGTAGGGGATGAAGCTGACTGGGGAAAAACAAGAGATGTGTTCATAGCCAGAGAGGCAAAATGGAAGATGCCACACTGCAGGAAAGCAACTCAAAAAGAAATTACGGGGTATCAGGAGCCATTTGGGACATATCCCACGCAGCACGGCAATCAAAGTTAGCAATGGGTCTGGGGTTTCATGGCCCCTGTCCAACCTTGCCAACTGCAGAGCCACCACAGATGCCAGTCTGAAAATAAATTCTTAGAAAAGGTAGCACATGTTCATTGTATGCATACATATGTATATGTGACTATATATATATACAGAGACAGAGAGAGAGAGATGCAAATTTAGGCCAACTTTCGAAGAGAGTGGGGACATCCCAAATTCTGTCTCTTGCTGCAATGGCTTACTGTGAAGTGCCAACAGGAATTGTGGGCCCTGACTTTAATTTGTTCTGGAAAACTAAGAAAACTCCTGCTGCCCTTTAAACAAAGATTTTTTTAAAGCTTTAAAAAAAATTAAATGGGGGAAGGGCAGCAGATTCAGGGGGCCCAGGTCACCCCGTCAAACTGCCTTCCCAGAGACCATCAATTTAGTCCTTTTATAGCTAGCAAAATACGGTAACTCTTCCAGGACAGAGGTTGTGGGCAGGCTACAGGCTTGCAGACTCTGATTTGTTCTTTGCTAAAATCTTGAGGGCTAGCGACCAGGTAGAAAATAATAATAAACTGCTGCCATATTTTGAAGAGCAAAAAAGAGGACACATTTGTCAACTTCTACTTTTAACTATGGATCGCTATGATGACTCTTAATTTTACACGCCCATGAAAAAAAGGCTGCGTCCCAGAAAAGGAAGACATAGGGCAACCCTATATAGCCTAAAACGTAAGGAATAAAGGTGCCTCTGAGCATGTGTCCAGCACAGGAATTTGTGATCCAAGCTCACAAGTCCTTTCATCAAGGGATGTGAAGTGGAAAAGTTCCCTAAACAGAACATTTATGTGTTTATTTATTTAGCCGGATTTATATACCGCTTGGTCATCGAAACTTCTACACTGTTTACATTAAAATTCCAATTTCTAAGCTCAGTTAGGAGCAATTGCAAATATAATATTAGACAAGCATGTCAGTTTCAACACATTTAGCTTTGTTTACTAAACACAAGCAAACCAGACCTGCTAAATTCAATCCTTGCCTAAGGCTGCGCATCAAAACATTTCCGCTGCAAAGTTATCTATGGATTCTACTATTCTATCCAAGGCAAAGCAAATAAATAAGAAATAAAATACTCTCCTTTGCACAGGAAAACTTTCCAATTCCAAATTCTCCACAGCAAAATGGAAAGAATAATAATAATAAAATGGAAATAATAACCCAATGCAAGTTACTGTCATTCGCATAAAAAGCATTTCCGGAAATGTTTTCCCAGTTCAAAACCTTCCAAGAAAGTCTCACCTTCTACACTAAACCCGCTATTTTTCAGTAGCCTAATTTAGGGGGTAGATAGCATATGACCTGGCAGACCGACGGAGCGTGATGGGGGCAGGGGGAAAGATCTACAGCATCCTCTGACCAGAAGCAAGCAAGACCTAGCCATCATGTGGTTAAGTCCTGCCTTGAGGACACTCACGGCCAAGGGGCCTCACAGTCAGGTCAGCAGATATATACGCACATAAAGACGCAACACAAACCCATTTTAGCTCAGGCACTATGACCAGGCCTGGCACCAAAGCCCAGCACCCTTGGGCAGCTACTATGCCCCTCCTGCTCTCATAGGGCTGATTGCTCTCGCCCACTTTGTGCTGCAGGAATTTTTTTATCGGGGCAAAGGAATTCAGCACTGAGTTTGGGAGTTTCCCACTCCAAAAATGAAAAGTATCCGTACGACAATTTTATTACTGATCATTTACGTAAATCATTTCTGTCCATCTCTTCAGCCCCCAAAAGCTCTGAGAGTGACTTCACAAATGCAAAGCAATGTGTGCTCCATGCTTAGAGCACCTGCATTGCATGCAAGAGCCCCCAGCTTCAATCCCTGGTATTGGCAACCCCAGATCTACTATATTAATCCAAATTTTTTACTGCCGTGTAGTGGCAGACTGAAAGCAGACCTGTTTGAGATCTTGACCTCCCAACTCTAAGGCTTAATACTGATGGACAAACCGGCAATCTATGTCCGAAAGAGTCGATCAGGTGGGGAAGCCACTACTTTTCAATAAACCTTGCATGCTTTTATTTTATATGCAATGTCGATAAAACGTGGTTACAGGCCTCCGAGGACACATGGCAACTTGTGGAACGATACCTTTGTTTAAAAATGGAAATGACCTATAAGTGAAATGTAATTCAACAGACATTTGGTGCTTCTGTGCAAGGTGGGTAGTATTGTTGAATTTCAATAAGTGAGAACAGCTGGGAAAATAATCCACAATTTAAATTATTTATTTTTAAAAAGTGGGAGGGCTCAAACTGGGGACGAGATTGCCACTCACCCAGGTTCTAATCTTCCATGCTAACATCTACTAGCCACAATAACTGCACATAACCTCTAATTTGCGGAAATGTCCTTTAGAGGAAGGGCAGTAGTTGACTGATGGAACATCTGCAAAGGGCCCCAGGTCCCGTCCCCAAGAGCATCTCCAGGTAAGGTCTGAGAATGCCCCCTGCCTAACACCTTGGAGAGCTACTTGCCAAGTCAGTGTGGACCATATTGAGCTAGGATGGACCGGTGATCTGACTTCCACCTAAGACATCTTCCTATGTTCTACATTCCAATGCAGTTATACCTCTCGAATACCAAGATACTTTGGGAAGAAAATATCCCCTTCCTACTCTGCTTGAGATGTCCTAGAAAGGCACCTCGCTTTGCCACCACGGGAAACAGAATCCCGGTGGATTCCCAATCTCGGTTCCCCTTTCAGGAGTCCTGCATCCTAGCTCCCATCAGCCTCTTGTCAGTGTGGCCACCACTGAGGAACAATGGGAGCTGCAGACCCAAATGATCTGCAGGGTAGCGGAAATGCTGTGAGCTCCTGGTCTCAGCTGGCAATGCAACAGCATATCTGCCAGGACTAAGGCCCACAAGGGCAATCTTCCAGGCCAGGGGCCACATGCCAGGGTGGGCAGAGGCAAAAGCAGGCCAGACAACACGTGCAATGCTTACATTTTAGCCATGCAAAAAGCTGCAAGTTTCTTCGTAGCCCATCTCTCTGTCCAGGCAAGCACAGAGGCCGTTAGCAGAGTCCCTGCCAGGCAAAAGAACTTTGGAAGGGCATGAAGCAGGGCACAGGGAGAGTCCTGGGGGGCAGATCAAGAGGTGTTGAGGGCCACATTTGGCCCATGGGCTGGACTGAGAGGAAGGACTGCTTTTGGGGGCCTGTTATACCAGGGAGAGGAGTCGTTTTCAAGGTTCACGCAGCCAGGGCAGGTCAGGGCCCTGCTGCAGCCCTGCAAAAAGGGAAGACATTAGCAGCGCCGTGGTTCGTACTCACAGGCTGGCCTCGGAAGCCCGGTGGCCGCAGCTGCCCGAGGAGACGTGAAGATGGTGCTCCAGGCTGGCGGGCGGCAGACAGTCCCCCGCTGGTGCAGGCAGGTACGAGCACCAGTGCCCAGGGCTGGCCTGGGGGTTTCACAGGCCTTCGCCAGCTCCTACCCAACTGTTGTTAAAACAAGCTAGGGCCCCATGTGGGACTGCTCTGCTTTTGAGGCCCCCTCTGTCTCGCCTTGCTGAAATAAAGAGAAATAAGTAAGATGTTTTGTTTTCCCCCCACGCAGAAATGGCAGGTTCGCCGATGGGAAGGGATGCACTGGCAAACACTGCCCAACCCCTGGAGAGAGAACCAAGCTGAGCTTTTGAGCTGCGGCTGGTCCTGAAAGCCCCACATAGCTCAATGGAACCCCCAAGTCCAGAGGCCTCTCAAGCCCTGGGGAGCAGCAAATCGTGGAGGGAAATGCCAGTCGGGACCACTCAGTACGGGCTATTTGCACCACCTTTCTCTAGTTTTGCAACTGAGTTGTTTTGACTGCAGGAAAAGACTTGATTCAAAATAGCGCTTGTGTGTATAGAACTGATGAAGAAAAAATGAATGGCGAAGGAGCCCACAGTGTTGGGTAGTGCCAATTTGAAAGGCAATGTGGTGTAGTGGTTAGAGGTCTGAGTGATGGACTACGACCTGGGACAGAGCAGGGTTCAAATTCCTCCACTCAGCCATGAAGCTCAACTTGGGGTCCTGTCACTGTCTCTCAGCCCAAGTTACCTCACAGGGTTGTGGGGTAAAGGCAAATAATTTTTTTTGTGGGGGAGGGAGAACCGTGTATGCCAGTTCAAGCTGCTTAGAGAAACAGTGAGATATAAACGCAATACAGTGGTACCTTGGGTTACATATGCTTCAGGTTACAGACTCCGCTAACCCGGAAATATTACCTCGGGTTAAGAACTTTGCTTCAGGATGAGAACAAAAATTGTGCAGCAACGGCAGTGGAGGCCCCATTAGCTAAAGTGGTGCTTCAGGTTAAGAACAGTTTCAGGTTAAGAACGGACCTCCGGAACGAATTAAGTATGTAACCAGAGGTACCACTGTATATAAATAAAACTTGGAGCTGGCACCTGGAATGGCAGGGCATCAGAAAAAATTATTGCTCAAAAATTTAAAAGACTAAGCACAAGATTGGAGAGCAACTGGAGAGGAAAAGCGGAGTGGGGGTGGCGCTTCTAAAAGGATTAAGTAACAAATTAAGCTCTCCTGTCACCTCTCTTGTAAAAGGGAGCCAATCCCTAGAGATTGAGCCTTGGCCTGGAACTACAAATGCTGCCAAACTTAGCTGTGGACGGCAGCCCTGGGCTGTATCCAACCAAATCCTACTTAGAAGGATTTCAATGAACCTAGGGCAGGAATGTCCATTCATTTCAGCGTGTCTACTCTGAGTAGGACTATCACTGGCTCTCCCACGTTCCAGCGTGCTATATCATGTGTATTCATCAGGCTGTCAGTCTCAGAGCCCCCCCCCCCCCGCAATACAATGTCAGAATAGGGTAACCAAAAGCATCAAAGGGAGATGGAGCGACTCCCCCATGAAGAAATGCTGTAGCACTTGGGACTTTTTAGGTTACAGAAAAGGCGAGTGAGTGGCAGCACGATATTGTATTTCAGTGTTCTGTTGGAAGCTGCCCAGAGTGGCTGGGTAAACCCAGTCACATGGGCGGGGAATTAATAATAATAATAATAATAATAATAATACACGTTTATAAAATTAAATGTGGCATGGAGAGAGTGGATAGGGATTGGCCTGATCTGGCTGGCTCTTCTTAAGTTTGGATAATGCCAAAGCTGGCGCAACAGAGAATGTGCGTCCTCAAAACATGTCAGAATTTTTTCTGCAACAAACAGGTGCTGCAGTTGCACACAAATCTAGCCAACAGGTGCCCCAACAGGAAACCTGGAAGCAGGACCCAAGCACAAGAGCGCTCTTCCCTCCTGTATTTCGTGAACCTGCTCGATCAGGCCAATGGCCCATCTAGTCCAGCATCCTGTTCTTACAGGTGGCCCATTGGGAAGCTGGACATGAGTGAAACAGCACTCTGTCCCTCTGTGATTTCTAGAAACTGGTATTCAGAGGCATGCTGCCTCCAACTATGAATGCACAGCTTAGCCTTTCTGGCTAATAGGGTTGTTACTAATGAAATTGAACCCTAAACATTCAAGCAGGGGGGGAAACACACACAGGGCTACAGTCCCAAGCTAGTGAAGCCCAGATTCTGGACTCTGCTTCTGGATCACTTGCACTGCATCAGGCATTCAAATAGCCACTGGCCTGGTAAAAATCAGCTCCATTTGGAGGAAACTTACAAAAACTGTTTTCTACTATCTCCTTTCCTTTCTTCTTAAAATTATATTGAATATACAACTCAAAGAGAGAATAAGCATAATGCAAACACAAGAAAATCTACCATTCGAGATCTGAAGTTGCATGAATCTATTTTCACCAATTCGATGAACAGTTTGTCAAGGTTATGGAAACTGCCGAATCGTAAACCCTGCAAAATAAATTATTTCTAAGGGTAGAAAGCTTTTCCCTCTCTTCCAGCAAAAGCAAAGCTTTACTTTACCAGCGCCATATCATCCTAGTCCACAAGGAGTTCCCTAGAACCTAATGCAACACCTGGAATGTTCAACCAGCTAGCAGGTCTTTTCCTTCTAGCTACAAATCACTGAGATAGATAGGTCTGGGCACGTGCGTGAGTAATTTTTAAGGTCTCAAACGGCACAGCTGCCTTCGGTTCCAGATGTTGGCACAGATCCAACCTGCCTGTAATAACGTCTCCATCCATCAGCATCTTCCTATTCTTTGAGATCTGCTGGTGTCCCCGCTTTGCATGATTTAAAACCAGGTGGGGTTCAAGCAGAGCTCTCTTGGTGGTGGCACCACAGCTGCGGAGGCCACACACAGCTTCCACCGCATCTGAGGCTGCACCTTTGTAACTCCCTCCCAGTAGAGCTGTGCTGGGAGGCAACTCTCCAAGCTTTATGGAAGCTCCTTCATTGGCTTTCCCCTGAAAGATATTACGGTATGTCCCACTGACTGGTTGGAGGCTGGAATATGGTGGTGCTATTTGTGTTCTGAGTCTGTTCTTATTTTCCTTCTGTTTTATTCTTAGGTTTCCTTCCTGGTTTCAGTCACGCTAATTTTTCTTTTTACTTGTCTTTATTGAGATGAGATGCTTCAGGTGGTCTTCCCCCAGAGAAGGAACATATATTTAAAAATAAATAAATGCAAATAAATAAAGCAAGCATTCTAAGCTGCGCTGGGCTTTAAATTTTAGCGCACACACCTTGAGTTTGGTGGCCTATTGGCAGCCAGGTGGAACTCCTTTAGAACTGGTGTGACACGTCCCTGGCAAGCCGGCCTGCTTAACAACCTATCTGCCGATTTTTGCCCTGGCTGCAGCTTCCGAGCCAAGCAGACAGCATTGCAAAAGTCCAACCTTGCAGTTCCCAGCGAACTGATCAAGTAGTTAAACAATGGCATTTGCTGCCTGAGCTTCGTCGCCAATTTAGGCGGCTTCAAAGGCGTGGAGGTAGGTTTTAGAGAAATTAAGGGAGGGGGGGAAAGGCTGTCAATGGCTATTGTCCATGGTGACTGTAAACTTCCAGCAGGAGCAGTCCACCAGAATTAGGCAGAATTACTCTGAAAGGCCCACAAACCACTTCAGTTTACCCTGCTGAGGAACAGGTGGGCGAGCCTGGCGTAAAAATAGCTGCTGAGGCACTAGGTGGCAAAATGTATGTTTGCAGGGAATGCCAAAAGGCAGCCTATGGGTTGTTCCCCAGAGACTTCCTGTGCTCTCTCCTGAACCCTTCCAGTGACTTGGGCTTGATAGGGAAGCCCATCAGTCGGTTGCTAAGCAACCACTCCGTCTGTTAACTCACCCTAGGCCAAAGATGAGGAACCGGAAGCACTCCAGCTCCCATCACCTCCAGCCGTTGGTCCTGCTTTCTGGGGCTGATGGCAGCTGGAGGCCTACCACATCTGGGAGAAGCCCTCACAGGCTCCCCACCTCTGTGTCAGGCCGCTGAGGTGGCCGCCTCAGGCAAATCGGCTGGGATGTCAAGTAGTTAGCCCTTTGATTAATTAATTGCTGCCAGAGACGGGATTTCTGGGATTTTTCTGCCAGGTGTCTAAATAAACTCAAAGCACTTTGGGTGATGCCATAACTCAGAGTTGGCCCACTGCAATCGGGGAACTTTAGGTCACATCCACACCATTCCTTTAAAGCATAAGGATGCCACCTTGAACAATTCCTGGAGTTCCCTGGGAAGGACTGATTGTTAAACCACAACCACGAAATAACTTGCAACCATAAAACTAAGATGGGTCCTAAAAATATTTGGTTTGCTTGAACAATGACTTATGGTCATTACAGAAGAGATGTGAAAGGCCCTCTCTCTTTTCCTTCCTACTATATGGCACCACAAATATCCTCATGTCACCCCATCTATTTCTTCATCCTTCCAATTAAATGTCACTTTGCTGCATGATGCACTGAAGAGGCCAACTTCTTTTCATTCCAAGCCTTGAAATGAACCCTGAAAAACAGCTTGCCTCTTCAGCACGTGCCAGGAAAATCGCAATAGGACCCATGCTTTCTAGGAAGGCCTTAGAGCCTACCAGAAACTGCACAGTGGGCCACTTTTAGCCCCAAACCCAACATTTTAAGAGAAACTACCCATTAGCACAGAAACAACAGGGTTCCCAAACTTAAATCCCCCCCAAAAAAATTTTAATTAATGGGTAGGCAAGATTTACTGAATGGGAGATGGGTAGGCAAGATTTACTGAATGGGAGATGGGTGTTGAGAAAGTTGATGCAAGTCTTAAATCTGCTTTTAGTCTTGTTATTTCAACTTTCTGAATATCTTCAATTCTTGCCACCAGTTTTTTTTTTTTAGTGATAATTCTATTCTTTCATCTTTTCTGTAAACTGCTTTGAGGTTTTTCTAAAAAAAATATTGAGCAGCTGAATATCAAATACTAGAGACTAGTAACATTTAACTATTCTTCCCTGGTCTGTATGATTTATGCCGGAATAACTTGCAGCTAACTAAATGTTTGAGCTGGAAATATGACCCTGCAATTATTATTATTATTCAATTATTGTTTTGTTTATTGTTTATTAATTTATTGTTTGTTTATTATTTATTAATTGAATTGAGTTGATTATTTATTTATTGAGTTGCCAAGGGCAACTCAAAGCAACTTCCAACCAAATAAACAAACAAAACCCCACAGATACATTAAAACCAAAACAAATAAAAAAACAAATCAATTAAACTAATACATTAAAAATACATTTAAAAACATTCTCCCACACTCTAAAAGGCCAGAGAAGACCGAAGGCCTGGCTAAAGAGGAAAGTTTTTGCCTGATGCCTACAGATATATAACAAGAGCCTCCCCAGGGAGAGTATTCCTCAAATGAGGAGCCACCACTGAAAAGGCCCCTTCTCGTGTTGCCACTCCCCCGATCTCCCATGGAAGAGCCACACAAAACAGGGTTCAAGACCTGGTTTGGTTCATATGGAAAGAGGTTGTCCTTAAACTTCTTAACTGCTCCCAATCCTGCTCCTTAATTCTACAACTGAGAATTAGCTGCTTTTGAATCTGTACACCAGGGATGGGGAGCCTGAATGCCCTCTGCATGTGCCTCCCTGGACTCCCAACTCCAATCAGTCCCAGTCAGCAATGGCCAGTGAGCCGCAGAAGAGGCAGCCTACAGCAAGCCAACATATAAGCCTCAGCCCCAAACGCAATACAGAGAGGATAATACCAACCAGCCTTACAGGGCATTCATGTACCTAAAACTCCAGTATGCTGCAAACCCTTCTAAGCATCATCACCACAATATTATCTCTATATATTGGGAGAGGGGCTCAAGCTTCAAACTTCACGAAAAGCAACAAAGTGGTTCGTTTTGAAACCAGCCCATAGCTATGCTCCCAAGGAGAGTGTATCAACACAGACGGCTGTGTGGACCTGCGACATAGAATATTAGATGGGCGACAGGTGAGCCTGTTGGAATTTGGCTGCAGCAAGGCGGGCGAACAGACGTGGACCTGGGATCACAACCTTGATCAGCCAGGCAGCACAATTGCAATGCTACACAGAGTTACCCGAGAAACTTCCGTGAACTCAGAGGAGCTCACTTCTGACCACGTTGCTCTAACTTGTAGGAGGACACATTTGAGCACAAGCCCACCGGAAGCTGGAACTGCATCGCTGGAAGGAACCACAAAGGTCATCTAGGCCAAACTCCTGCAATGCAGGAATCACAGCTGAAGAATCCCTGACTGAAGATCACCCAACTTTGGCTTAAGAACTTCAAATGAAGGTGAGTCCACCACTTTCCGAGGGAGTCTGTTCTGCTGTTGAACACACCAGAAAGTTCTTCCTCATGTTTAGTCAGAATCTCCTTTCTCGTCATTTGAATCCACTGGTTTGGTTCCCACCCTCTGGAGCAGCAGAAAACAATACTGCTCCATTTTCGATGTGACAGCCCTTCAGAGATTTGAAGATGACCATCATATCACCTGTCGGTCTTCTCCAGGCTAAATATGCATTCTTTAATGTCTAAACAGAAATGCAAACCATCTCCCAAGGTCTTGCCATTTAAACTGCAACCATGAATTAGGAGCACAGGAACCGGCGTATATACGGAGCCAGACAACTGGTTCACTTGGCTTAGTGTCTACACCAATTTCCAGTCGCTCTCCAGGATTTGAGGCAGGCGACAATCACAGCCCAACTTAGGGATGCCATTTGGGGACTGAACCCAGGGGCTTCTGCATAAAAAGCAGATGCTCTACCTTTTGAGCATCTCCTCCATTATTTTCCTTATTCTTCCAACTGCTCTACACCAGCCTCCTCCAATCTGCTGCCCACCATATATTGTTGAACTCTTGCCACCACCAGCCAGCATGGCCAAATGGTCAGGGATGACAGGCACTGTGGCCCCAGATTTTTCAAAGGCTGGCACAGACTGGTCTATACTAACTGGTAGTAAAACTTGAAAGCCTCATTATCATCTCATCTATCTGCCAGAACCAGGAGGGTTCATCTGTTAACCCTGGCACTCCAGCAGACATCAGCGCTTTGAGGGAAAAAAAGCCCTGAGCTAAGTTCTTCCCACTATTCCTGCTCCACTAAATATATGATCAAAGGGAGATCATCCGCTGATCCACCTTGTATGAGCAGCAAGGGAACCATGCAACTGTCACATGCAGCTTCAGAAACTCAAGATATAGTATCTAATTGCCAAAATGCACCTTAAACCTAGGTTACGGTCATCACAACAGAATGTCCAGGCACCATTTTCCTCCACTGATGTTTGCGGGGGTTGTTAATTTCATTTCTATATCGCTTTATATTTTAATGAACAGCTCTCAAAAACACCTTCAAATCAAACGATGCCGAGTAAAACAAATCCAAGCTTCAAGGAAAACATTCAGATCCTTCTCTAAGTGACCTTTTGCTTTCCTCAGTCACCAACCTGCCCCCCCCCCCCAGATCTCCACATGGTTGCAACTGGACCTGCGCCAGAAGCAAAACGCGCCTGGCTAATTTCGAACACTGGTTGCTCCCCTCCCCAACCAAGATCCCCAACGAGGTTCTGGTCAGCCAAGATGTGGGCGAAGGGCCCTAAACCATGACCACCACCCCTCCTCCAGAGGGTGAAATGGCTGCTAGCCACAACAGCTATCTTCATGGCTGGAGGCAGTAATGCTTCTGACTACCAGTTGCTGGAAGCCACAGGAGGGGAGAGTGCGCTTGTGCATGGGACCTGCTTGTGGGTTTCTGCACCTGAGTGGCCACTGTTTGAAGTGGATGTTGGACTAGATGGGCCACTGGCCTGATCCACTAGAGCTCACCTCATGTTCTTATGTTTAAATGAAAGGAACAAACGTCTCCAGCTGGCCCACATGCGCTTGGTCAACAACAACCGTCCTGTACAAGAATGATGCCGGAGCTGTTTCCTCAACTGGGAGCAAGAACCTCTTGCTCTCAAGCGCAACCCAGTCGCCCTTTCCCACAAGCCTGTCTCCCGTGAGTTTGGTTTAACGGCCGTATTCGGCGTGGCAATGCGCTGCCGTTTACTCCATTTGCCCTCATCGACTGGCGGTTTTAGTTCACATCATCAACCATCCTAAGCATCTCCCACCAGGAAGGGGAACGCACAAGAAGCATTTCCCTCAAAATAAGTTGCTTTGCCAAGGCCTCTCTGCTGGAGGAGGGGAACCAAGTGCCCTTTCCCACAGAATCTTCCAGCAAAAGGCAAGACAAAAGGCTCCATCGAAGCCTTGGTTGCTGGTCACTCTGTGGAGGGGAGAGGGTGTGTTTGGCCCCGTGGACCATTTTTGTGAGGGAAAAGAGGATGGGCGGGGGGTTGGGGGTTCTCCATGAGGGAGCCCATCTGGGTCAAGTTGGGAACAAGAGAAATAACAGCAAGCACACAGCATGCAAACCAAACATTTCTTGGCTTTTCTACCAGTGTTATACCGGTAAATGGTGGAAAAATTCAGCGTTGCACTGAACATCAGGTCCTTCATTCATCTCCCTACAAATATACCCACGACCAGGATTAGGCCCAATTTGTTCACGAAGGCATCGATTGATACATAAGGCCCTCATTCTTCCCGCACCCCAAAACCAGTTTTTCTAAGAATTACGAACCCAGGAGTCTACTTCTGTGCTTCTGCATGAGTCACTGTTTGGGATGCGACTCCTCACTGGAAGCCTGAGGTGGTTACCAATGCAGAGATGCAACAGCCAGACTCCTTTAGAGTGTTGGTGATTTTGGTTTCCAGTATACACTGGGAATGATCCCCTCACACCAAATTATGAGACTTTGTAGAGTTGCCCATCCCCAGGAAGCAAGGCCTGAGTTGTAAATAATGTAGAGACACAACGAGCAACCTCCTCCCTGGAGATTCTCATTCTTAGCAGCACATTACCGGTTCTCCTGCAGTAGACACTTTGGGAATTACTGGGGTATTCTTTTGGCTTCTCCCCATAATCACATAACTTTAAGCATCAGGTCTGTATTTGTTCCTGAATACGTGGTCTGAAACCACAGCTCCTAAACATGAAGGAGGGCCCAGTTCTCAGAGATGGAGCCCCCTTCCCCAAAATACAACAGCAACATGAACACAGCCAAATGAACACATAACAGGAAATACCAAGCCAATTCCTCTTGGGGTAAGGAGTCCAGTATTATCGAGAAGAGCTCTGTGTGACCCGAAAGCTTGCAAACTCATACAGCAAGGTTAGTCGGCCTTGCTTGAGGAAGAGCCAAAACCACACCATCTCTATCACCGAGTCTTACCTGACCTTCTAAGTTCCTATTCTCTGCCACCGACAAAAGCAACAAATGTCTTAAGATGCCAAATGGATCAACTACATGCACACACCAGGGTTGTCTGAACCCCTCTCTCAGCAATGTCCAGTTCAGCTCAGCCCCAGGATGGCCCAAAAACTTGTGTGCTGCCTCTCAAGAATGTCTCCACCTCTTCTAAGGCCTCTCTGCCAGCCCGCTTCAAGAACAGCCACCCAATCCAACCTAACCCAAGCAGGCATTTTTTTTTGGGGGGGGGGGGTCAAATTGTGGCATTTTGGGTAGAAAGTCTCCAAAAGGCAAAATGCAAAAATTATAACTGAACAAAAGGACGTGGAGTTATGCCTCACAGATCCATGCACAGTGCACCATTCCACTGGAGGAGCAATAAATAAAATTTTAAAAACCAGCACATTTCCCAACCACTGTAGCCACCTCCCCACTACCGTCCAAAAATAAATCCATGCTTGTCTTAGGACACATTACTTCTTCTTTTTTAAGTCCAATGGCAAATGAGCCCACACAAGATTCGGCCACCAAACATCTTAAAATTTAAGTCTAGACCAAACACCACATATACAGGGAGACAAATGCACATGGAGACATTAAATATAAATATACGCACATACATATAAAAGCTTATGTTTCTCTGAAACTGTACAGACCTTTCTCTACCGAACTGCAAAAGTGGGGTAGGGGGGTGGGGAGAGAGAGACAGGATCTCCAACATTTTTTTTTAAGCTGCAGATTCCACACCAGGAGAAAATACCACATTCCAATTCAAACAGCTAATTTCCAAACTATTCCTCAGCAAACGTGGCATTTGCAAAAGCTGTTTTAAGAAAGCGAGCACAATACCCCATTAAAAGAAAAGGCATGTAGAAAAAAGAAAAGAACCAACAAATTCAGTTACAACCCACCCCCCACTCCTTAAATATTCCAAAAGGGGAAAAAAGGAAAGAAAACTGTACAACTCCGAGTCACTTGGGAGAGAGGGGGTGTCCTTTTTTATGCAATATTTTCATAGCCAACTTTCGCATAAGTTAACTTCAGATCTAAAAAAAAATAAACAAACAGCCATTTCTTTTTTCCCCCTCTCCCCTTAAATAAAAGTGCAATCGACACGCAATTCACAGTGCAAGAAGCAAAAACAGTGCAACATCCCAGACTCACACACACAAAAGCAAAGCAAGATTGCAACAACGCCAACCCCCCTCCCCAAAAAGCATAAAACCCCAGAACAAAGCAAAACACCCCTTTTCAGGTGCCCCCGGTTCCCCCCTGGGCTGCCTCTCCAACACTCTCAAGACAGTTTTTTTATTATTATTATTAAAATTTGCAGACAAAAGGGGAAACAAAAATGGCAGCCTCGCTTATTTTTAAAACAGAAACGGGGACGCCATATTCTGCAGATCTGCAAAAAAGGGAGAAATCGGAAGCTTCGCCTGGACTCCGAGAGGGGAAGAAGAGAGGAGGAAAAAAAAAATTCAGGCAGCCGCAAAACTAGAAAGTCGGAGGGGGGAAAAACGGGAGGAAAAAAAAAATTAAGCTCCTTTTTGCCCTCGCCTTTATTTGCATTAAATCATTGTTGGCCGGAGGTCTTTTTGCACCAAAAGGGGTGTTTTGTTTTATTTATTTTTTTAACGTATTATTCTTAATAATCTTTCCCTCTTTTGAATAGCCCGGCTTTTATTTATTTTTTAAAAAAAAAGACACTTCCTATACCAATACACATGCTCCGCTTGCAAATTGCAACCCAAGCCAGAGATCCGTCTGCAAAGGAAGAAAATGGGCACCCCCGTTTCGCTTCCTCTTCCTCGCCTCCTCCTCCTCCTCCTCCATCTCCACCCGCCCAACCTCTAGTTACGTCGGGGGGGGGGGGAATAAGGAGGAGGAGGAGACGACCGGGGAAAGGGAAGACAGTGCCCCCCCCCGCACGATCTCCGGTGCAGACCTGCTGCAAATGCGCGCATCGAATTTGCAAACGCACCCTCTCCCCCCCCCCAATTCTTTCCCCCCCTTTGCAATCTTAGCCTGAAACTGACATGCATTTGCAGAAAGCCACGGAAGGAGAGGGAAAAAAACATGCAGCGTTGCTACTGAGCTGCAACATTTGCAATCTAGCCCCTTCTCTCCCCCCCACTCCACAAGTTTAACCCCACCACCCTCCAACCTCTCCAATCCTTGCTTGGAGCTGGCCTGGGAGAGCGCGTCCGCCTCTCTGCCCTTTCCTCCATAATAACAGAACACAGTAATCGGAAGAATACACACCTTCGATTGCAGAGGTTTTGGCAAACGTGGGGCGCTTTTAATGCAAATAGACATGAGGCGAGAGTATAGATATCTAGAGATAAAGACGGGTAATAATAGAGCCACTCAAGTCTTATCAGGAGGGGGGGCAAAAAGGAGTGGGGTTTTTTTAACACTTCCCCCCCCTCAAAAAAAAAAAAAAAAAAAGGACAACACTCCCTACCAGGGCGATCTTGGGAAGTTCAGTCTCTATAGCTTGGGTATTTTTTTTTCCTCCCCCCCCCCTCCCCGCCGAGTGCTTATAAAGCTCAGTTCAAATCTTCCGGGTCGGCCTGGAGTTCACTTCTGGTTTTTGCAACAACCCAAGCCAGCCAGCCGGAGGGTTGCTTTCAATGAGGTCCGAACGAGCAGCAGAAGGGTTTTTCCTCTTGCGACCGATTCTTCCTTCCGCCTCCAAAAATGAAGCAAGTTTTCTTTAAAAAAGCATTTCTTTTAAAAAAACACACAGAAAACCTCCGTATTCTTTTTGATCGTGTTATTTTCTTTTCCCCTTTTTCCTGCAATCTTTTTTTTCTTTCTTCCTTGGTAGTTGTGTGCGAAAAGATTCACTTCTTGCGAGTTTCCAAAAGGGGCAGATCCAGGAGAGGCGAGGGAAATGGGGGAGGGAGTTTTGGAAAAGAAAACATTGGGGTGGGGTGCAGAGGGGGTTTGGTGGGTGGCGGAGGGGGGGGGTGTCTTGTGGGTTTGGCTGGCTGCAGAATGTGCCCAGACATTGCTTGCTAGGCACAGAACAAGAGATGGGCTGGCTTACGAGCCTGTTCCCTCCACCCACTGATTTTTATTTTATTTAAAAAGCAGATTCCTAATCATCTCTCCCCCCCCCCCAAACACAACCCCCAGCCCCAAAGTTGCCTTAGGCAACCTTGAATTTCCAATATAAATTCATAGGCACCTCCCTCGCAGGGGGGGAAATAAAATAAAGGGTGTGCTGGTTAATTCAGGAAGGCCCGTGGCCCTGGAATCCCTCTTTATCTGCGAGCAAGCACCACCGCAAAATCAGAAGCACGGAACTGTAGAGTTGAAAGGAGTCCCCAGGGGTCATCTAGTCCAACCCGCTGCAAATGCAGGAATCACACCTTTAAAGCAAAAGCAGAAACAGTAACCCCTGTCCCACAAACACATTTTTAAATAATGTAGAATATTTAATTGGCCTTACAAAAACACACACAACAGAAATACAAAATATAAATTAACATATAACACTTAAGAACAATTTAAAACAACCTCAGCCTTCCCAAAGAATTCAGTTTTTTCTGCCAGATGTTCTTGCTGTCAGCTGAGACTTAAGAATAAAATTGCCAGGCTGTTAATTTTGGAAATAATACGTCCCCTCTTGCCCCCCCCATGCTATGCCCCTGTTGGGAAGACTGTTCCATAGAGAGGGAGCCACCACTAACAAGGCCCTTTTGTTAAAACTCCAGCTGCCATCAGCCTCAGCCAGCATGGCCAATGGACAAGGATGATAGGAGATTTAGTCCAAGACCTGGGGGACACCAAATTGGGGTTATACACAACCTCCATCAGCTGTATTTCACCTCTTCCTGCTTGTATGGGTCATTTCAAAATGGCAACAAGTGTCACTGGCTTCTATGAGTGGGATCCTCTCACCTCTCTGGGTCCAGAAGTGGAATTGGGTGGGGTGGGGGACACCCAATGAGGACTGGCCCATTTAATTATTAGGTGTCGTGGTTAGCGTGTTGGACTAGGACCTGGGAGACGAGGTTCAAGTCCCTACTCAGCAATGAAGTTCACCAGGTGACCCTGGGACAATCACTGCCTGTCAGCCTAACCTACTGCACAGGGTTGTTGAGTTCCTTGAGCTCCTTACAGGAAAGACAGGACATAAGCAAGCAAGCAAATAATAAGAGAGCTCAATGAATGCCTTGAGCTGGCACCCAATTCATGCTCTACGTTCTCAACCACCCTGCAAGGTAGGCCAGCATAATCATCCCCATGTAGTTGACGAGAGATCAATGTCTTGCACAGGAGTGCCTTGCAGATGTCATTGGGCTCCAGCTCTCATCAGCCCCAGAGTTGACTAACCCTGGTTCTTACCTCAAGGCTTCCCTAATCAGTTTGGAGCTGGGCCGAGTTTTGAACCCAGGACTTCAGTTCTTAGCTGCCGCTGCTACCTCACCAAGGAAGACTGCTGCTTCATTTGCCCCACACGCAGATGTGGAAGAGAAAACATCTCAGCACGTGCTTCTGCTCTGCCAGATGTGCTGCCCGTAATTACGCATCAGCACACTCTATTTGTGCTGATAAATTGCCCTATGACTACAGTAATGCACCATAAATTAATCCCAGGACAGGGAGTGAGAGAGAGTGACCAGACAAGCTTTACAAGCTCATCCCAGAGACCTCTGCCAAAAGAACAAGAAGGGACCAGGCTGGGAATGGGTGGTATCTCTCCGCCTGTCTCTCACCTAGGCTCAGAGTCAGACCAGTTGCAGGCGACAGCAGCCTTGCTGGATAGATCATTGGCTTCGTACCAATCAGCTCATTCTCCATAATGGAGAAACCCATGTTCAGGTTTGAAAACAATGTCTATCTCACTGTAGTCTCCATCTTCTTACAGCTTCAGCTCACTCTAGCAGCAACCTCAGGTGATAAAGCAACAATAGGGCTGCTGCTAAAATGGACCCCCCTGAGAAGCAAGAGGGAACGATCCACACACACACAAACAGCCCAATGAGCACTGGGCGTTCTCAGTACCCAGAGAGTGCTAGCTGTCAGCTGGAAAAGGAAAACACAATCGGAAGGCAGAACGGAACGGTATCCGGGAAATGGGCATGGCCAGCCGGCCGGCTGACTCCCTGGAGTATTATTGTCAGGAGGTGAAAATATACTGCAGCAATTCATCATGCCTTGGGGCACATCCACATCACATATTTATAGCAGCACCATGGCATTTTAACCAGTCGTGGCTCCCCCCAAAGAATTCTAGGAACTGTAGTTTTGTTAAGGGTGCTGAGAGTTGCTGGGAGAAATCTCATTTCCCTCCGAGAGCTACAATTCTCAGAGAGGTTTAACTATGGTTGCCATATTTCAATAAGTAAGAACCAGGACACCCCAAAAATTGTGTCCGGGTGGGAATTCTAGCACTGTGAGGTGAATAAGGGTTTCCCAACAACTCTCAATAAATCCCCTTGACTGTTAAAGAGGTATAAGAGTGTTACAAATGAACGATGCAGATGTGGCCAGTTTTCTCTTCCCTTTGTCCTTCATTTGGTTTTGGAAAAGCTTTGTCCCAACATTTTGCTGAAAGCTTTTTCCTACTTAGCTGGGTGCTTTGTTCCTCATTCCCCCTCTGCAATAGTCTGGCTTGTGCCGAGTCAAAAGTCAGGAGGATAGCTGTTCTTTGGATTTTAGATAGACTCTCTCTGTATGTGATTGTCCCATAACCTGGTAGCGGCCGTTCAAAAGCAGCTGGGCAAGTTCTAGCTTAGCATTGGAAAAGAGCTACTAATTTAATAATGGATGCTTGGTTGGAATGAGTCCTCATGGAAAACTGTCAAAGCAATTTGAAGTTTTCTTTTCATTTTTTTTTAACCCACAAAGGTCAAGGATGTTTTTGAGAAAACATGGCCTGTGTTTATTCAATACACTAGAAAGGACAATACAACCATGCAACCACCAGCAGCTCATGGTAGCCTCTCAAACCATCTATTCAGATGAGAAAAACAATCTTCTGCAACCATTTAACACCCCAACATGTAAACTATATTACTACTGACTCTATATGCATCTAATCTGAACGCATGGACGGAGGGGGGGCGGGCCTTAGGGAAGCAATCTTACATGCACTTGTTCACTTGTACCTTTGCAACGATTATGAAAAACACAAAAACAAAAACTATTTTAGTATTTATAAAAAAGAAAGACACCTCGGCAATCTATGTTGTACAAAGCAGCGGACGGTACATTGCAAGGGGATTTCTCATTTCTGCACATGAAAATAGGCACCTGCACACAAGAGACAGGGTGAACATAAGACCACCAGAAGAGCCTGCTGGATCAGGCCAGGGGCCCATCTAGTCCAGCCTCCTGTTCTCACAGTGGCTGACCGGATGCGTCCTGTGGGTGTGAGTTCCATAGTTTAACAATGTACCCTCTTTAGAGATGTAAATGTTTAGGGAGGCAGCTGAACCTTGATGTATGGGGCCAGCTCTCACGGAGAGCATTCTAACAAGGGATGGACAAAAAGGCCCAAATGAGGACCATGATCTACCAGGGACAAGGGTCCCCAGAATAGGGACAGCGTGTAGGATTGTGAAAGGTGTGGAATAATAATAGGCAAACAAGTCAGCTGTATTCTGCACACACATGCAGTGTACCTTAAAACCACAAGAGGGAGCCAAAGCATAAGAAAATAAATCTGGGGAATATTAGTCTGTAAGTAGATTTGTAAGATCACATCTTTGTTTTGTGTGGGTTGATGTGCCGTTCTCTGTGTGTGTTCCCTACGTGCACATCTTTCTGAAGGTTTGGGAGGAAAATTCAGCTGGTTTGAAGCCCCTCCCAACACTGCAAGGGTGGCAGTGATGATGGGGGAGCTCTGCATTTCCCCGTGCCTAAAGGAACACGGCAGAGGGGCCTGACTGATGTCACTAGGCAGGGAATGTCAAAGTGTAACACAGGCTTCCTCAAACTTGGCCCTCCAGATGTTTTTGGCCTACAACTCCCATGATCCCTAGCTAGCAGGACCAGTGGTCAGGGATGATGGGAACTGTAGTCTCAAAAACATCTGGAGGGCCGAGTTTGAGGAAGCCTGGTGTAATGCCTGAGTCCTGAGGGCCAGGTAGAGAAGTCTGGAGGGCCACATTCAGCCTGTGTGCCCAAGTTTTCTCCACTTCTGTCCAAGAGGGTGTCCCCCCCCCCCCCACAACCCCACTTTGGTTTCAAGAGAGACCCGACAAACAATTGTCCTGCCTTCTCATCAAAATACAACTCAGCTGCAGGGCAAATTTATTTATTTATTCATTTGGAGAGGGGTTTTTTGTGGTAAATCTGCTCTTTAGCTCCACCCCCAAAAGTTCCCATACAATAAATTAAAAACAAGATGGTCCCTGCCCACAGGCTCATAGTCTAAAGGACACGACAGAAAAGGAAAGAAGGAAGGAGGAGAGCAGAGGAAAAGCGAAGCAAACAGGGGCACCAATTCTTAAAATTGGTTTCTTAGAATGGCCAGCTGTTATGGAAAGAGTTTGAGGACAACAGGAGCCCAGTGGAGATGATTTTAGTGGCTTTCTATGAGGTACTGTGGCCCTGCATCTAAAAAGTGATCTCTGTTACTAGAGAAAAAGCTGCCTCTATTCCTATCACTGAAATGTACCTGCTTGGAAAGCTGCAGTCTCCAGGAACTCTGCAGAACACAAGAAGAGTCTGCTGGATCGGACCAATGGCCCAACAGATCCAGCAGCCTGCTCTCACAGCGGCACCCAGATACCCCAATGGGAAGCCCGGAAGCAGGACCCAAATACAAGAGCCCCCTCCCCTCCTGTGGTTTGCAGAAACTAGTATTCAGAGGCATGGCTGCTTCCGACTGTAGAGGCAGAGCAGAGCCATCATGGCTAGTAGCCATCGACAGCCTTTTCCTCCTCCAAGAATTTGTCCAATCCTCTTTTAAAGCCATCCAAGGAGGTGGCCATCCTTGCCTCTTGTGGGAGGGAGTTCCACAGTTTAACTGCGCACTGTGTGGAAATTTACTTTCTTTTCTCTGCCCTGAATCATCTGCCATCATTCAGTTTATAAGAACGTAAGACTGCGGACCAGACTGATGGCCCATTTACCTCAGCCTCCTCTTCTCACAATGGCAGACCAAATACCTCCCCCAAGCAGGACTAAGCACAAGAGCAACTCTCCCCTCCACGACACAGTATTAACAGACCCTCCAAGTGTCCCTGTTTTTCCCTGGATTTACAGAAGTCACCCTGGTTTCTAATTTGATCCCGGAATGTCCTCCTTTTCCTTTGGACGTCTCTATTTTCAACAGAGAAATGCTGGAGAGTATGGAGTCGAGGCAAGGAGATAAGTAACTATACAACCTTTAGTAGACATCCAAAGGTAGCCCTGTAGAGGGAGGTTTTTTTTTAATGTTTAATGTTTTTATGTATGTTGGAAGCCGCTCAGAGTGGCTGGGGCAACCCAGTCCGGTAGGCGGGGTACAAATAATAAAATTAGTATTAGTATGGAATAGGGTGTTCCTGTTTTCATTGCAGAAATGTAGGAGGGTATGTACTAATAGCTGCTGCTCCCCAGGAAAAGGTAAAAACTGGGGCACATTAACCAGGATCTGCTGAAGCATTGCTTCTGCCTCCTTCCCTGACTGCTTCCTCCAGAGGTGCAGCTGAAGAGATTGGGAATGGAAAAGAAAGAGGCGGTGTGTGTGTGTGTAAACGCTCCTGCCTTCAACCAGCTTCCAAAGAGGAGCGAATTCTGTGTGTTTCTGATAGGAGGGCCCCAGCCCTGCCAAAATAAACAGGAGGGGAGAGCTTGGCCGCAGTCCAAGAGTAGCAAGAGGCCCTCCGAACTGCCGAGCCTCGGATGTCGTGCGGGCAGAGCGCGAGAGGAGTCCTCTGGGCAAAGCTTTGAAAACCGGCCCAGGAATGCGCCTGCCACAGGGCTCCCGCAGCACAGCTGCATGGCGTGTTTAGATAGCATCCTTCTTCGCGCCACTGGAATGTCGGGGCAGGGAGCTAGCAGGGTGGGTCACTGCCCTCTGCGAGGGGAGCACAGAGCTCCCCCCACCAAAAGCACAGAAAGTGAGAGGTGGCCTTCTTTCGAAAGCTGGATGCAAACTTTTGAGTTACACTGGATTCTGCAGGCAGAGGTGTACAACATAGGGAGTTGCCTTATCCTGATCTGGCCCTGGAGTGTTCAACCTGACAGATTTAGGCTAGAAAGCTTTTCTGATCTCCGATACTATTTTAACTGGAGCTGCCATAAATTCCACCTAGGTCCTTCTGCACTTCAGAGTTTTCTGGTTTTTTTGAACCACCTCTTTAGAGACATAGGTTCCCAGGTTCACCTTGGTGCAGCAGATCCTGACTTTTAAACGCAAGTTGCTGTCTGTATCACCTTTGGTCACAGAATCTTAGCTGGAAGGGGTTCCCAAGGGTCATCCAAGGGTCAAATCACAGCTAAAGAATAGCCACCCAAACTTTAAAAACCTCAAACAGAGGAGAGTCCACCACCTTCTCAGGCAGTCCATTCCACTGTCAAACTGCTCTTACTGTCAGGCAGTTCTTCCTAATGTTTTGGGGTTATTTTATAATATTGTTTTATAAAATCCTTAAATATTTTAAAAGCCAGTCCCACCCATACAGGGCAAAGAGCTCTCTCTTTCTCTCTGACTCTCCCTCTCCCCCCCCCCTGAGATATTGTTTCCAAGAGAAATCCCTCTGTTCGTTCTACAAATTGATGTCAACAATCAAATTGATAATCAATCACTGTTCAGCTGAGCATGATCAGCAGGCGCAAAGAGTTGTTTGGAAAAAAAGTTACAGCCAGTCAATGGAAGGAGGAGACTTACAGTATGTTACAGTGTAAATTCTGTCATTCAGGGCTTTCAAACATTTCACATACACCATAACTTCCTGCAATCCTTACAATGACCCTGAAAGGTAGGTCACTATTATTCCCATACTGTACATGTAGCGTGGGGGAACTGAAGCTGAGAGGAAGTGACATGTGTTGCCAGCAGAGGCAAATTTCAAACGAGGGGGTTATCCATACACATCTCAGCCTAGACAATGCTAAAATAAAGAGAAACCTAACCAAACAACAACAACAACCCCAAAACTCGTCCAGCTGCATTTGAAGCAGTGAGGGTGTGAGGCGACGGAACAGGACTTCTGGAGCAAACTGAGTGAGAGAAAAAGTTTAAGCATGCCTCCAAAGTCAGTTTGCTGCTTGGAGGCCAAGTCTGGCCCCGGGGGATCAAGGTGGAGAACAGTGCCTCTCCCCAGCTTCAGTCCCCCTGGTAGATGATTTTGATGGAGGTGTCCGCCTCTGCTTCCTGCTTGACGCTGTAGCTCAGCGTTGAGAAGAGACAGTGGTTCACTTCTTCCAGCCAGTCCAAGATGCGCTGCTCAGTCTCAGGGTCAAGCTGAGGAGGCCTCTCCCGAGAAGAGAGACAGCCCGGCTCTTCTGCCTCCGACGCCCGATCTCTCCGAGGCTCTTGTGGGACGCGTGCCGTGTGGGGCGGCCCGGTTCCTCTGCGTCCGAGGCCTTCCCCAAGCAGGAGCAGCTGCCCTCCCCACACATAGGGTGCAGAGTGCCGCCCACTGGGCAACGGAGGCAAGAGGAGGCTCTGAGAGAGAGTGCCATGTCCGGGGACTCTTCTCACATGATGGGAAGGAGCAGAAGAACCATTCCGTGCTCCTGGACTCAGCCTGGCGGGCCTGCTGCTGTGGCTTTTCCTTTGCTCTGCCCAGGCCTGGAAGGGCAGCGGTGGCTGTCGAGAAGGCCCTGGTGCCAGCAGCCCGCGGGCAAGGGGGGCACGCAGGCCCCGGCGCGATCCAGAGGCCAAAGACCTCCCTGCGATGGAGGCCGAGAGGCGATGGTCTCCTCCTCCTTGTGGCTTTGCCATCCACCTCCTGGCGCCTCTGCTCTCACCTTCTCTTTTGTTACAGAGCCTTGGAAATGGAGAGAATGAACTCCACAAAAAGGCTCGCCCCGTCGTTCAGCTAAGGCTTCTCTTTTTCTCTCCGGATCACCCCAAGTGGGAAGATGTATCCCCTGGAAGTCCCAAGCTCCAATAAACCGAGGAGGTGGACTTTCCCCGGCAATGCACACACTCCGCAGGACCTCGTCGAGTTACAGGACTCTTGTGTGGTCTACGGCTGAAAAACGACACTGGCAACTGACAAGGCTGAGTCTTTCATTATGCAGAGATCGGCTGCATGGTTTTCTCGGTAACAAAAGTCCCCGTTCGCTCCAGGGAGGAGGAGGAAAATGCCTCGTTGCCAGCAGATCACACTTGAGTATTCCAGCAATGAGGACGGCAACGTGTACAGGACGGTCACCCTCCAAATTTGGCTGCCTGATTTGCAGCCGTACATCAAGTAGAAAAAACAAACAACAAACCAAGCTAGCACAAGGAAAATTGCTGGATTAGGTGGGGCAATCAGATTCTTATTTTAATGATGTGAAAGTCTGCCCTGGTCAAACCCCACCTGGAGTCCTGTGTCTAGTTCTGGGCACCACAGTTTAAGGATACTGACAAGCTAAATGTGTGCAGATGTGGGTTGACCAAGGTCATAAAGGTGTCTAGAAACCAAGCCTTATGAGGAATGCTTGAGGGAGTTGGGTATGTTTAGCCTGGAAAAGAAAAGACTGAGAGGTGATGTGAAAACCATCTTCAAATATCTGAAGGGCTGCCCCATGGTAGCTTGTTTCCTGCTGCTTCAGAGGGGATGGCCCAAACCAATGGGTTCAAATGACAAGAGATTCCCACGAAACCTTAGGGAGAACTTTCTGCCAGTAAAAAGTGCTCTACGGTGGAACGAATGACTTTGGCAGGTGGTGACTCTTCTTCACTGGAGGTTCCTTAACTGAGGCTGGATGGCCATTTGTCAAGGATTCTTTAGCTGTGATTTCCACATGGGAGGGAGCAGGACTTGATGCTCATTGGGCTCCCTTGCATCCTTAGTCATTGATTCAGGGATCTCTAGTATTCTTAAGCAAAAACTTCAAAACAATCCTATTAAGCCTGCCCTTATTTAGAGATCCTGAACCTTTGACTCTTGAATGTTATTGACCATAGGCTTTCAGGAGGCAGGGGGCGTTGGTGGAGAGAAGAAAGACCACACAAGATCCTGTATATACATGCATCAGGGTGGGCCGGCTTCAGGAGAGGCTGGAAACTGCTCTCTGTTAATATTAGGCTAATTTCTTTCCTCTCCCCCCTGACCCTCAAGGGGCCCGTGAAAAATCTTTTGAAGGTCCTTTGGAAATCTCACTTACATAAACATTCGCTGGGAACACGTTAAATGCTCTACTTTAATGGACCTCTCATTCTCCCACCCACCCCAACACAAATCCTGGTTTTATTTTTAAATGGATCAAATTGCCATTCTGATGCCCTCCCTCAAACTACCAGCTATGCAGAAATCACGACCTTAAGAATAGCCGAACGCCTTAAGAGAGTGATGGGGAGCCTGTGCCCATGCACAAAACTTTGTTGAACTTCACTGAACCCCGCTGGGGTTGATGGCAGTTAAGGGTTTCCCATCACTCTTGAAAATATGGGAGCACCCTCCATTGCTAAACCAATTTCTGATTACAGCAGTCCTTCAGCTTAATTTGGAGCTGAGTTCATCTCAACCCAGCGTAAGAAAGCTTGACACAGGGTCCAATGTGGAACGCCACACTTTTTTCTCTGGCTCTTGGGTCTCTCCCTAGAGACACACCTATACAGGCTCTGCTTTGCACCCTCTGTGAGCGTTTTTGCCTTGCTGAAATGCCCTTAAATTCTGGGGATGATGATTAATTACATTTGCACCTCACCTTTTTCTCCAAGGAGCTCAAGGCGGCTTACATAGTTCTCCCCATACTCTTCTCACAACCACCCTGTGAGGTAGGTAGGGCTGAGTGCAAATGGCTGGACCAAGATCACCCAGCGAGCTTCATGTCTGAGTGGGGATTTTAACCCCAGTCTTCCAGGCCCTTGTCTGATACTCTAACCACCATGCCGCACTGGCTCAAAGCTTCTTACTTGCCTGGAGGATAGAGAGGGGCATAGAAACAAGCTTACTGTGCAAAGTCATGCCTGTTGCTCCACCCACTTTTGACCGTGGCCCTGGCCACCGCTGGCAATGTGGCCCCCAGAAGGCTGCTTGAATAACAATGTGGCCCTCAAGAGTGAGAAAGATTCATGGCCCCAAAGTAGCACGGACAGGCACTTCTTCTGGCAGGGCTCAGGTTACTCTCCTGAGGTTGTGGACTCTCCTTCCTTGGAGGTTTTTAAGCAGAGGTTGGATGGCCACCTGACATGCATTCTTTAGCTGAGATGCCTGCATTGCAGGGGGTTGGATTAGATGGCCCTTGGGGTCCCTTCCAACTCTACAATTCTAAGATTCTACGAAGACAGCCAGCCCAGAAGGAAAGTTTAAGGGGGCTGGGTCAGAAATTAACAGCCACTGCTGCCTCTATCCCCACTCTTATTATGATTCTGAATAAGAGGATGGCTCCCAATGAAAAGGAGCACAACTACAGTCAGCTTGATTACAGATCCATGATAAATATGCCGGGAAGGGCAGCATAAGCAGAACTAGCGCCGCAGAGTGGGTATGCAATATTACTGTGAAAACTGTTACTGTGTGACATGAAAAAAAATCTGATCAGACCCCTTTGGAGGAAATGTTCATCATAAACTGAAATAATGAATGGAAATTTGCACACTTGTCATTTTCTCCTTTATTTGTACTCTCCCCCCCCCCCCCGCATCACTGGCTGTTACATTTCCCAGTTCGTCCATGCAATCAATGAGGGCTAGAAACTTGGACCATGATACAGGCCTTTTAGGCGCGAACAGAGAGGTGGTGTACATGGTCCAGTGTCGTTACTGACTTTTTGTTGCCCCTGTGGAGAGCAGCTCGTGGCTCTTCCCAATGGCAAACCATTGATTTTGAAAGAAGCGTCAGTTTCAAAAACTGAGTTTTCTACGTGGCACGAGGGAGGAAGGGTGGGGTAGATGCTCCCCAAGACACACAAGTCTGCAGGCCTGTTTGTATGGCTTCATGCTACTCTGCTGGCAAGATGTGAAGAAAAGCCAGCGTGGCATAAACTGAGAAAAACAGTTTGGGTGTCAGTGCAACCTCTCACATACTCTGCAAGACACCTGAGTGTCATGGGGAGAAGAGGACTTCAGAGAGCAGCAGCAGCAGCACCCAGGTCAAGGTTACAAAGCAGGCTTCAGAGTCTGAAGCAATAGCAGGCCACATCTGTATTGCTAGAAAGCACAACACCTGATTAACAGTGGTGGTGGCAGGTGAGGGTGGGTGTGTCTCTCACACCCACAAAGCTTCCTACCTGGCCCCGATGCCCAATTATGCAGAGATTATAGAGTACCATTATGCCACGTGGATATTAGTGTGTCTCATTAAAATAAATATGATCCCGCACCTTTACTCAAGAGATCCGTGTGGATCCCTGGCTTGGGTAGAAGGTCTTCGAGTCTCTCTCGAGATCACAAAAACCCTGCTTTTAGCTGTCAACCAAGCCCTCTCCAAAGCACAGCATTGGATTTCTGGCTGACGAGTTAAAGAAACAATAAAATCCTGCAAGGGGAGGCTGCTCACAAATGCTGTCTAGCGTGCCCCACAACAGGGAAAGGAAACCAAAGGCGCTTAATGAATCACCGTCATGAGGGACGAGACCATACTGAAATCAGTTTTTGATGGATAAAGGACTTTTAAGTTCCCGTCCTTGTCCACGACCCGAACCTGTTCCAAAACGAGAGGGAGGGTCTTGGAAATGCCTTCAAGCCTTGAATTCTCATGCCCGGCAGTGTCGTTCGATTCGTGATCTGAATCCAGGTCTTCGCCTGTATTCTCTGAAGTGGATCTGTTCAGCTCCGCCATTTTCTGTGGTGAAGGAATGGAGATTGCAACATATAGAGTGAGTTACTCAAGAGATATGGCAATGTTTTCCCCAGCTCAGAACCTGAGGTTTCCCTTCAGTTATTATGGGACTGGAGGCCCAGGAGACAACATGACGCTGCTATGAATCCAGAATACAGCATTTTAGGGTAAAGGCGGGCAGAAGATGCTAAAATGGAAAGTGGAGGGATATGAAAAGGAAGACTTCAAAACACAAGGAGGGGTGTGTGTGTGTCCTGCATGGACAACTAGGTACAGGTCCTGGGTGCAAGAGCTGCATATGTAAAGGCCACAGACCTGATGGACAGTGGCTGAAGAGAACCACAAAGAGGTGATTTGATTTTGCACACTGGGCTTTGCTTTTAAACCACAAATCCCGTAACTGCCTCCAATAGATAAATCAGGACCCTGCAAGTGTGAAGTGTGGGTGCAAAATGAGGAGGAGAGGGCAGAAGCAGAGTGACTCCTTACTAAAATGAGGGTGTCCATCACATCCTTGCATGTCTGCAGGCTTGTGGCACTAGTCACTTCCAGAAGCACATCAGAGGTGGTTTTCCCAAGCTTAAAAAGAAGAAGAAAGGGAAATGCCAGATGGAACTGAGCTACGAAGGACAGCATTATGGAGTATCATTTTAGGTCAGTAACATTCACAGACACACAGTCAAAATAATTACAGGCACCAGTTTTCTCTCTTTTGGTGGTTACTAACACCCCTCCCTGGCAAATGTAGGTAAAAGTGATTTTTTGAAAGGCATGCTGTAGATTGAGAACCTTCTTGAAATTCAGCTTGGGGGGGGGGGCTACTTTGTGAGAAAACAACTTTTGCAGAGTTAAGCCTGTGTTAATCCCCAAATTACAGAATATGCCACTTTATGGAGGATGAGGCTGTCACAGGCTACCAACCACACTGACTAAGCTCTCCTTCCACTGTCAAGAGGCAGGATGCCTCTGAATACCAGGTGCTAGGAATTGCAGCACTTAAGTCCTGCTTGTGGGCTTCCCAGAGGCATCCGGCTGGCCAATGTGAGAAAAGGATGCTGCTGGACTAGATAAACCACTGGCTTGATTCTGTAGGCATCTTCTTAGGTTCAGAAAAGCATACACCACTATAACATGGGCACCTAATTCTTTTTAGGGTGGAACAGTGTCTGGAAGCCGATCTGCATTTGAAATTCCAGGGGTGAGATTGGCAGTGGAGAAGCAGTAGGTGGGAGCGTCTGACCACCACTTTTCCTCCCGCAACAGCCC
The DNA here is from genome assembly GCF_964188315.1 of Podarcis muralis. Lineage (NCBI taxonomy): Eukaryota > Metazoa > Chordata > Lepidosauria > Squamata > Lacertidae > Podarcis > Podarcis muralis. Next base: position 29,746,961 of record NC_135661.1, on the reverse strand, counting down.
CTGCTCCTTCCCTCCGTGGCACAACAAGCACTTCACCCGAAACCTCAACTGGGAAGTATGAAGAGGGGGGAAGCAAACCCATCCCACCTCCCCAATTTATGTAGATCACAGAACAGACTTTTCCCTAGAAAATGTACAGCCTGGCCTGCAATCAAGTCACAGCATCTGTACCTTTGTCTTCTCGCTGTTTGTGATTGGCGGGAAAGAAATCACAGCACCTTCGATGTCAATCAGGCAGGGGTAATTCTCTTTCCCATCCAGTAACTGGAGGTACCTGATCAAGGGTGGAATAAGAAAATGGAAGCTACTTAGGGGATGGGGAGAGGAAGTGCAAATACACATGTGAGTTTTAAAAATAAGAATTGCTTCTGCTCAATATATTTCTTTTTTTAAAAAACACACACCACAACTCTATGAAGACACAGACAAGAAACCTCTGAAGATCAGTTGCTGGGAATCGCAAGTGGGGAGAGTGTCATGGAATTCTACTCACTATTGATCCATAGCAGAACTCTGACGTAGAGTTAGCAAAGAAAAAAACTTAAACACATTGCAGGATTAAAAAATAGACCAGAGGCAATTAATATTTCATCCAGCAGAGCTTTACTGCTACTGAAGGCAAATGAGCATAATGGTCACAAATCCAAAACATTCAGGACTGGCACTGTCCAGTTGCAGCCTAGTAACACTATAGCATACAATGTACAGAACACCACATCAGAAGGAAAAGAAAGAAAAAACAGAACCAATTTAAGCCAGCTGTACTCAGCTTCTCTGAAGGTATAAGCCAAATGTCATGAACCTTCTGCTTGTTTCTTTCACACAAAGAAGCTTCCAGAACACTCTTGAATTAATAGGAAAGATCTCTACACATCAGATCAATACTTTCTGTAGTAAGAAATGCAAAATGAGAGTGCCGCTTACTGGCTTCTCAAAGGAATTTGGCTGGATGCTGTGAGAAGAGGACGCTGGACCAGATGAGATTTTGGGAGCCCTTTCAGCTATAGCATAGGACATTAGTGATTTAAATAAAATGAAGAATGAAAAGAAAGGACTTTTCGGGGAGCCTTCTTGGGGGAGGGAGTTCCAAAGACACAGACCTCCTGCTCCCGCTCCAAACCATCCTGATTGTTCTGAGGACGCTTCCTGCTTCCCTTCCCCATGGACCCCTCCTGGCTTTTGCCTGCCCTCTGTGCAAGATTTCAAGGGCTGTGCTCTGCTTTAAGGTGCAGACTTACTTGTGCAGTCCGGATATATTCTGCCTCCTCTTCTGCTTCCGCTGCTCCTCGGCCTCCGACTGCAGCTGACGGAGGAGGTCCTTGGCCTTGATTTCCTTCCGGCCCAAGGGGATAATCTGCAACATGAATGCAAGGCCAGAAGTGTCTTGGAGTCAGTTGTTGTTGTTATTATTATTAATGATATATATCCCACCTTTTTCCCAGACTGGGACTCAATGCACCTTACAGGTAATAATTCAAAAACACAGATTAAAAACATAGTCATTAAATGCTAAAAGAATTACAACAGTATAAAAGCAGATCTATTAAAATACAGATAGTAAAAAGAGCACAGCACTATTTAAAAGTTATTTCGTTAAAAAATACACTCAGTTCCCAAATGGTTGGAATAAGAAAGTCTTCAATAGCTGGTGGGAGGATGCCAAGGAGGGAGCCAGTTTAGCTACTCTTGGATGAGAGTTCCAAACCCTGGGAGCAGCCACCAAGAAGGCACTCTCCCGTGCCCCAATAAGCCTGCTCATGAGGGAGGCAGGACTGAGAGAACATCTCCCCTGAAGATCTCAGAGGCTGGGCAGGTTCGTCTTTCAGATAACCATCATGCACAACAGCACCAGCTGCCTTCTGCTGTCTCTTTGTGGGGTATCATTCTGAACGGCTTTCTAATCTTGGTGTTGTAAGCCTACCTTCAATTCATCTGGCGGCCGAACGTCGTAGAGAAGAGGACCTTTCACAAGCTGCAGGTCATGTGTGGCAATGGTGGCTGCTGTCCGCTTCTCGCAGATGTCCTCGTGGAGTTTGGTCTGAAGTGTAAGATGTGTCATTAAAACAAGGCTGTGCTGAAGAGTCACAACAACAGGCTTAACTTTAAGGAGTGTGCTAACAACAATTTTATCATCAGTACTCTGCCCATCTGACTGGGTTGCCCCAGCCACTCTAGACAGCTTCCAACATATAAAAGCAAATAGAACATTACACATTAAAAAGCTTCCCTAGACAGGGCTGCCTTCAGGTGTCTTCTAAAGGTTATATAGTTACTCAAATCCTTGACATCTGATGGAAAGGCATTCCACAGAGTGTAACAATCTGGCCCTTTCTCCTCTACCACACTGAGGGCAGACAAGGACCCCCAGGATCTACTTCTTTCTGATCAGGGGAGCCATACATCCTTAACTCTCCTGTGCTAGTGGGAGGCAAAGTTACCACCCGCATGCCTGGGCTTGGAGATGCCCCTTTTGCTTTCCCTTCCACCGTGCTCAAAGTAGGGCTACCCCCATTTCAGTTCTGAAAGGGAGGTTTATCTTTACTTGGGGCAACCTAATCTACAACTAACTGAATCAAAGGACATCCCCCTCTGAAGCTGGGCCATGCCCAGAAGCAAGTGGTATCGTCTTTCGAACCTTACCTGAACTGAAAGAAACCTCTTCAAAGCATTGCCGGGCTTGAAGTTCATGCCTTTCACTACACAGCACACAATATAGGGGCGGACGTCTTTGACACCAGGGCTGGCTTTCACAACCAATGGAGCTGGATTCTCAGAGATGTGGAGAACTTTCACCAGCAGCTTCTGGGTTTCTTCCACCTCATCCTCTGCATCACTTCCTTTTTTCTTGTTTTTATCTCTCTTTTTCTTCCTCATCTCCTCCTTCTCAGCACCATCCTGCTTGCCTTTTCCTTTGCCGCCCCCTCGACCCCCGACACGCAAATATTCCAGGATAGATTTTGTTTGGCAACCATTTACCATCTTCTCAAGCCGTTTGTCTTTGAGGGCATTTCCTTTTAAATTGACTTCCTTCAGCTTAGGGCAGTCAGCCAACTCCACAGGGATTTCCGATAATTTGTTGTTGGAAACATCCAAAGTCTAGGGGGGGAAAGTATATTAAGTAGTTGTCTTCTAATTCAGACACTGGAAGAGTTATCTCAAGTTCTGTCTACTGACGGACAACAATGAAAAACATTTTGTGTATCAATAAAAACTCCCAAGCCAATGTGAGTACAGAAGCTGCCATACCAAATCAGACCATTGGTCCATCGAGCTCAGCACTGTCTACACTGGCTGGCAGCAGCTCTCTGGTTTCAGACCTGAGACCTTTCGCGTGCAAAGTAGATCTGCCAATGAGCCCATTCCCTGCTCTGATCATTTGCTTTTCCGTATATTGCAGAAACCTCAGCGCTATTCATGCATTCATAATAGGGCTCCACACCCATTCCTGATAACCTCTAGATTTTTATGTGTGAATGGCAGCAGCAAAACAAGCAGTGCTCTGGGATGGACAATTTTCATCATCAGCATCTCAAGAAACATTGATGTCTTGAACAGTCATCATTTTTCATGCATGCTGAATTATGTCTTGCATTGTTACTGTATATTAAGAGTTGCTTTTGCTTTATTTGTAAAACTTTTTTTTTTTTTTGCTTTCCATCATTATTCCTAGTGTTTAATTACAAAAGCAGAAACTGGGAAGCACCGAGGGCTTTTACCTTGAGGCAGGCCAGGCGGGAGATGTTGGGGCTCAGCTCCTCCAGCTCGTTGCCCGCCGCCTCCAGGGTGCCCAGCAAGGCTAAAGGGGCGGCGCGGCGGGAGTCACCTCCGTCGTCCGTGGGAAGCAGCCCCCCGGGTAGGGAGCGCAGGCGGTTCCCGCCCAGGAGCAGCTCCTGGAGGGCCGGAGCGGAGCGACCCAGGCCGGGCCCCATTTCGCGAAGGCGGTTGCGGCGGAGGTTGAGGAGGCGTAGCTCAGGCAGGGCGGCAGGGGAGCCCTTCTTGCCCGCCGCCGCCACCACCACCTGGGGCTCCCCGGTCCCGCCGAGCTCCGCCGGCAGCTCCTCCAGGCCGTTGCCGGAGAGGTCGAGGGTGCGCAGCGTGGCTGGCAAGAGGCGCCCGGCCTGGGTCAGCCCCGACGGGCCCAGCGCGCAGCCGGGAAGCGCCAGCGTCTGCAGCCCCGTCAGGAGCCCCAGGACCGGCCCCGGCTCACGCAGCGCCGCGCAGCCGCCCCCGCGCACCTCCAGCGACCGCAGCGCCGCCCCCAGGGAGCCCAGAGCCCGCGGGAAGCGGCCCCCGGCGGCCTGCACACGCCGCTCCAGGGCGGCGCCCGACTCCAGGCTCAGCTCCCGCCGGCCGGACTCTGTCACCTCCGGCCAGTCCTCGTCTTCCTCTCCCGCCACTGCTACCGCCGCCGCCGCCATCTTTCTCTCGGCTGGGCACAGCCGCTTCTGCTTCCGGCGTCAACCGCGCTTCCGATCCAGGACGCGCTTCCGCTTCCTGTGCCGTCAATAGCGGAAAAAATGAGAAATGGCGAGATGTCCTATACTGTGTAGTCTTATGAAGTGGGCTCAGAAAAGCGGGCGGTCGTGTGTGTGGCGAATATGGGTGATATCCTTGAAAAAGATTTAATGGTAGTTTTAAATTTATTTCTTGCCCTTCAGCAGGTCCCAGCGCGTTACATTTTCAAATGTAGAATTTAGAAGTAAAAATATTACATGAAAACATGTAGATATGCGACATCCAGTTGCCGCTTCTGTTTCTCATTTGCACGGTAATAAAATGAAGAGGCCGCTCTAGCCCAATATCCAACTTCCATGGTATCTTTATGGTTGTCTGCATAGGTTGCCCGTCAGCGGATGTAAACCGCCCTATACTAAAAACTCTATGGCTGTCAATTAAACGGAAACGGTGCGCCTAAAAGGGTAGCTGGCAATCACAGGCTTCCCGCTTTTCCTTTTGTTTGATTGGTATTAACCCAGGAGCTGATTTGCAATTGCCATAACAATCAATTTAAATCAACCCTGTTTGTTATTAAAGTTCAATTTTTTTTTGGGGGGGGGGGGAATCACTCATTTAAAAGTGCCAAAAGCACATTCTACGATTCTCCGTATGGTGGTTTGTCCATATAGATATGGTCCGAATGGTCTGCATACTCCGAAGAAATGTCTGACGAATGGTGGCTATCTGAACTGCCTCCCTGATGCATGCAGGGCCCAATTCAAAGTGCAGGTGATGAAACACAGGGGCTCAATAAGCCTGGATGTATCTTTAAAAAAGCCTTCAGGCCCATGTCCCACTATGTCAGGGATTGGGCAGCTATGGCCATCCAGATGTCGCTCCATTCCAACTCCCTCCAGCCTGATCACAGAGATACCAGTGATCGGAGTTGTAGTCCAATCTCTGGAAGACCACAGTTTGTCCCTTGCACATAGTTTTTACTCTGACTGGCAGAGGTTCTCTGGGATCTCCAGACAAGGATCTCTGGTTGCCAAACCTTTTGTCCCACCCATCCAGTCCGTCTTTTGAAAGTTGATGGGTGTTTCATCCGACCACTTAGCAAACTTTTGCTGTTGTAGTACACATCAAAGCACATGCATACATGTTATAAAGTTACACCCAACTAATATTTTAATAACTAGTCTTGCCTTTCTAATGGAACAGATGCACCCCCTTTTTAATGGATGAGAAACTCTGTTCTATAATGTACTATATGGGAGCAGATATTACCTTTCAGTTAACTCCATCCTGTGAAACCCTTACCAGCACATAGCTATCTGTGGCCAATATAATAATGAAACAGGAAGAGATTGCATCCAATGAAAAACACAAATGCAGCTGACAAAATGTGACCAATAAAAACTATGTAATATACAAGTGATACTATTTAAAAAGCCACAGATTTTTCATCTGGCTTAAAAACAAATGTTTTTTTTCCTTAAGTGCTGGCATCATTGTCAAAAATCAGTGCCATGTCAGTAGTCCTTATTAGCTTGAAATTTTGGCCCTGATCAACAAAGCCTTGATCTTTGTTGTCCAGTAAAATAAATCAAATGCTGAGCCAAACACCAATGTTCTCAAATGTTTGCAACTTTGTTGTGGACCACCTGATATCATCAAAGGTCCACAGACCACCTCTGCACTACCTGATCTGCACTATGCTACGGACTTCAACATCAGCTGAAAATGCTGCCCCAAGCTTAACTTCTATGCACAAATCAGACCCACGAGGCTAAGCAGAATTCGTAGCTGCTCTTCTCTGTGGAATTCCCTTCCTCTGGAGATTCACCCAAATCTGAGCTTGTGTGCCTTTTCTTTAAACAGTCCAATTTTTAATATTTTTATTATAGAATTGAGCTATGGTGGCAAGGACAGGGCAGAGCATAACCAGTACCAAATCTTTGGAACGGTGGACTACATATAGAACACAATAAACACAGAAATAAAGATATATTTCAAAAAGAGAAAAAGAATCACTGCCACTCCTTGTTGAAATATAGACCTTTATTATCAGAGCAGTACAAACCTGTGTGCAAGTTGATGTAACAAAAGGAGTGCAAAACTCTGGAATCAGGCCTGCTATCCAGCAATTTGCTCATTTCCTACAAAACCATACAACATGGCTAAGTTGCAACATGGCAAGCTATCCAACTTAAGTCTTGAAAACCCCAACTGAAGACGTGTTGGCGTCTGCTCCCTTAGGTGAGCCTCTGACTGGTGGGGAGTTGCAACAAACCTTGGCCCCACATTGGGGAATCTGAAGGGCAAGCGCACGTCTTGTGCACCTAAAGATATCCTGCGTTGGAAGTTTGCTCCTGCAAACACGTTTCCCTCCTTAGAGGTAACTCAGTTATTTCTAGCCAAGGTCACCAAGATCCTGTGATTACACAGGAAGGTGTACAGGAAGGCATGTGAATGCAGGAAAAGGGATGACACTCGGGGGTAAAAAAGCAGGGGTATTTAATCTGTATTCCACTGGCTGTTCTCCCAACCCCACCCCTCCACTGGCTTTTTTACCTGTTATATCCAAAACAGGTCTGGTTTGGGTCAAAGCAGTGAACAGGGGTTCTGGGTGCATGCGCAAGTGGGCTCCCCGGCTGCTTCTCTCCTGCCCCAGGATTCCTGTTCTTCAGCAGACAAAAGGGTTGGGAACTTGCGTTTGCCAATGTAACTTCTTGTTCTGCCCTAAACAAGCCAAAGGACAATCCAGGCCTTTGTTTGGGGAAATATCCACCTCCCCTCCCCTTCTGTGTTTCCATCTGCCCCTTTCAGCAGCAGCTCATGTGCATCATGACCCACAGCATCGTATCTGTGGCCTGCGATGGGCCAGGGCTGCGGCCTTCAAGAGGTTCCAGTACAAGGCCTGACTTATAGCTTCTGGGGGGATGGAACAGGGTTGAGAGGGGCTCGGATAAGGAGGTGGAACGTGCAGGGCACGTTCCACAGCTGTTACAGTGGCCCCCAGACCCCACTTTAGTGGACAGGAGAGAGCTTTTCTACGCAACTCACTCAGTGGGTGGGTGTGGAGTGATAAATACACCAACCTGTGCCTTACTCTTATTTGACGTGCTTGTGAGTAGATAAAGGGAATGCTGTGTGTGTGTGCCCACAGGCATGTTTGATTTGTGCCAGTAAGCGTGCAAGTGCTTAATGCCCACTTATGCTTCTTGTAGCACAGCACAACCATCTAAAATTGGAACAGTGTCCCACCCAAATCAAAAGCCTTTCCTCCGCTGTGCTAGGTTTGCTGCTCCTACCTGCGAGGACCAGAAAAGGAAGGCTAAAGTGAGTCTTCTGCAGAAAGAAAGAAATGAAAGCCTGCTAAGAAAAGCCTTGCTGAATCAGCCCAAGGGGTCCATCTAGCTTAGAACCCACCAGATGCTTTCTGGGAGCCCATAAGCAGGGCTGGAAGAGGAGAAGGGTCGCTTTCACCACTGCCCAGTCTCTAGCTCTTTTAAAATTATTTTTTAATAAAGAGGTATGCTACAACTGCACATACACAGAGCCAGGGACAGTGCATCCTGTATCACCGCTTAAGGCAAAATGGGAAATTCTGCCTGACCCCGCTGCTGCAGCTTGCTGTGCCACCAGTATGTGTCCTACTACATCTGTCACTGGCAGAGAAGCAGCACTGCCACTGGCACTGATTTCAGACAAGATCACACTGATTCAGGGTGAGATTACCCCAAATAGATGTGATTTTGCCTGAAATGGGCAGTGCTCCTCTGCTGCTGGCAGAGGTGGTAGGACACCGCTTTGGGGGCTTCTGCTGCCTAAGGCAGCTGCCTCATCCTGCCTAATGGCTGGGCGGGCTCTGCACAGAGCTTCCACCTATCTCATTCAATCCTCCATGAATTTATCTATTTTTTAAAAAGCCATCTAAGCTTGTGATCTCTTAGACTCCTTCTTTCACCTCCATAATCCCTCTAGTCTACACAGTTGCGAGGCCGTAAAAAATAAGAAAAGGTTAACGTTCATAAGGGGTCACAGCAGTAGTTATGCCCTCTGTATCTGGCTACCTTTTCTTTCTGCTTGCTGAAGAGTTTGCACAATTCAAAAGCCTGCAGATCCCACATCAGCCATTACACATCTTAGAAGAAGATGCTGAACAAGTTTTATAATGCTGTCCTTTCAGATGATCCTTTAATGTGAAGGATGGGATGGCAAGTAAACCCTTTCATGACTTGATTAACATTCCTGAGGTTGTTATGGATTTTCATTAACCTGATCCAGTGGTTTTCAAACTTTTCCATTACATGGGAACTCCTTTCCCATTAATGGATGCATCGTTTTATCATCCAAAGTGTTATGCTATGCTCTCTGAGGGAGGGCAACCTCCTAGAGAGGTTGGAAAATCCCCGTTTGGGAACACAAGGCTGATATATTATTTAGATCTGCAAGAACTGCAACCACCTGTCAGTTCTCATTTCCAGAGTGCTTTGCACATAGCTAAGATTCCGGGTTCTCCCCTCCCCCCTATTGCTTCTTAACATAATGTTATGTGCCCACACATGTGCTGGGTTACTAGAACTGCCTCTTGAGCTCTAGAGAAGGGGATTCTGGTCTGCCCCATCTTTTCAAGCAGAACATGATCAAATAGGTTAAATGGGACAGCTCTGGTTGGACCTCAGTAGTTTAGACTGCAGGTAGGGGAATTAAATGCTTTGAAAATGAAAACATCCCAAGGATTCAAGGGATGGGGAGCCTGTGGACCTCCAAACGTTGTGGGCTGGGGCTGATGGGAGCTGGAGTCCCACAACCTCTGGGGTTGTACCCAAAGTGCGTCCCATTGATCTTTACTGGCATAACTCACTGCTTTCAGTGGGTCTACTCTGAGTAGAACTAGGTTGGATACAACTGTTGGAGGGCCATCAGCTGCCCATCCATGATGTATGCAGAAACTCTAGTATGTCAAGGAGAAGGCCAGGTGAGAGCCCTTTCCTCTGACATTGGAGAGGTTTCTTTTTTTAACAAAGTATGCAAGCATTTAAGCATGCAATTCCCACTCTTACCCCCTACCAGAAAGATGAAGTGGAACAGGCAGCCAAAAGCTGTACCCCCCATACCACCCAAATGGCACGAACTGGTTCTTAGGCCAATAATTGGCCACTGCAGTTCTTTCATGCGCATTTGGAGGTGATGGTGGATCAGCAAAACTTTCTAGAAAATAGGGTGAGGAATGTACCTTTCAACCAGACAGGAAGAGGGCAGAAAGGCCTATGGTTGGAAGCTCGGCTGCCTAGTTTGTGGGGCTTAAATATGTGCGTTTCTTTTGTATCTGATTATGAACAAGGAACAGGCATGGCCTTCCTAGGGTGCCTCAGGTGGTAGGTGTTTTTTTTTGGGGGGGGACAATAAGAGCAGCAGAGTGGGAGACAGACACATCAGACTTATGGGGGGAACATCTCCTGCAGAAACCCTACAGAATCCAGTAGGGAATCTGCAAGAGCAGCAGGAGACGCAACAGATCCTAATGTGTAGAACACACCTCATGAGCAAATGCTTCAGGCTGAGCCTAGACTGTAAGTCACTGCCTAGAGAAATGCTTATGAGAACTAGGTAGGGCTAGGAGAACTAGGAGAAAGACTGGCATGGCAAATCCCACCAAATTCAGACAACCCATGTAACATAAGAACCCACCTCCTTGTGCCTGGGCCTGTAGTGCAAGGAGAAAGTGACCCAGAAACTAGAGGGTGTAAGAAGGCTTAGACAAGGCTTCCTCTTTCCCCTGCTTTTGTGCTGCAAGAGATCACAGTCAAGGAGTGAGCACCCACCAGATGGAGTTTTTGATGTGCAACTTCTCCACCTGTGTGGACAATCCCCAGGGAAGAGAGGACCAACCTATCGAAGCCAAACAATCATACAGAGACGCGATTGGCTTATAACTGTGCCACTTGGGGAAGGAGAGGAGTGTGAGGCAGGGTACCGCCGCTATCTGCAAGCAGAATCTTAGAGAGAGATACGTAAAGTGCAGCCGGTTGTGGAGCCAAAAGGAAAGAAGAGATCCGCGTCATCGCTTTGCATACGTTCTGCCAGTGCTTTTATTCATGCCTCCTCGTGGGGTGGGGATCTTGCTGCCAACCGATGGGGAGCGAAGCTTCATGCCCGTCGGCCCGGATCGGTTGAGAGGTGCTCCGACAGGCCTGCCTGAAAATTTGGGGTGGGGGAGAAGAGTGTTTGAGTTTAGACAGAGAAGAAAGCAGGCGCCGTTGCAGGATACGCCTCGTTCACAATGCACTCTCGTTCATGCCTGCGGGGCTGAGTGTACAACCACAGGTTCCCCAGGTGAGGGTGGAGATGTGTCTCCCACACAAAATATACACACATCCTTAGATTCTCAGCTTCCCACTGTTTTTTTTTACAAAAGGGACACCTGTAGGTGTCCGGATGCTGGAAGAAAGCCACCTCGTGCTCTGGAGAGGCAAACAGACACCACCCTGCTGCCTAAGCAACATCTGTGTGAAACCAACAATGGAGGCCGTACCGGCAACTGGCTGCATTGGCAGGCTCTTGTTCAAGGACTGGGCCCGTCTCAGGTTCATGCGGCAGCCGTCTTTGCCCATGAGGTGCACCTTCCAGGCCTATGGGGAAAGGAAGGAGGGGAGAAGGTCAAAAAGGGATCAGGTCTTTCACACAGATAATGAAATCAAGCAGGCTGGGGGTAGGGAAGAGATGCAGCACGTAAGGTGCTGGAATAAAGAGCCCTGCTGGATGAAACCAAAGGGGCATCCAGCCTAGCACCAATCAGATGTCTCTGGGAAATGGATAGACAGGGAGTAAATGCAATAGCCTCCCCACACCCAGGTAATTGGGACTACATTGTGTCTAATATTGGTCAAAGGGCACGGTCATAATGACTAGGGGTCACTGACTGTCTTAGCCTCCTCTATGAGTCTACCCCGCCATTAAAGCCAGGACAGTTAGGGTCCATCTCTGCATCTTCCGGCAGCCAACACCACCGTCTAACTGTGCACTGTGTGAAAGAGTCGGGGTCTCTGCTTTCTGCGGCAGCTACGCTGCTCTCGTGACCTCTACCTCTGGCCCACCTTGCAGGGTGGTTGGGAAGATAAAAGGGGGCCGGGAGAGAACCACCTATGGGGAAAGGGCAGGATCAAACGGACACAAATCAAGCAGCTGGAGCCAAATAGGAAGATGAATTCATGCCAGAGAGATGCTATAGCTGCATCGAGAGCACTTCTGTGAAGCTGCCCACTATGCTTGTTTCACACTGCCTTGCTGCTGTGCCAAGCTGCTAATACAACAAGACAGGCAAGGTGCTATGCAATTCTAGCTGGGTGAGCCGGACTTCATCTGGTCAACCAAGATTGGAGGATAACCCTTCTTTCCCTCTCTTTAAGCAGTGACTGGCCAAGTTAAGGGCGATGGCTCTCACCTCCTCTCCTGGTGTGAAATTCTCATGGCACAACGGACAGTGATTGGCCACTTTTTCAGGCTTGGCAGCTGGAAAGAGGAGAAAGCAGAGAGATGTCATTGCAGACCGCATGTCCCAATCTCATGCTGGCTTCGGCTGATGGGAGTCCAAAATGTAAGGAGGGGGCCTGGTTGGCGGAGGCTGCTGTGCCTGCTCCCTGCCAGCCCACCCAGAGCCCCGCTCTTCCTTACGGTTGCAGGCCTTTCCCTTGACATGCCGGGGCAGCTCGTCCTTCGGCAGGGCTTCACAGCAGCGCGGACACTTGTCAAAGTTGTCCTTTTTGTCGCACTCTGTCAGCAGGTGCTCTGTCAGGCTGGCAATCTCAACCACCTGGAAGGGGACCGTCCACAGTCTGAGGCAAGAGCCAAATGTTTCTCTCTCTCTCTCTTTTTAAAATTTTACTTATAATTTTCAGATTTATACATTTCAATAATTTCACAGTCATTTTAACATTTCAAAACTTGGCTTCCTTCCCTCTCTTTCTGTGGTTCCCTAAATTTATTTTTAATATCTTCTGCATACAGTATCCAAATTAACTTAATTTGTTCATTTATTCATCTACTTTAAAAATATACTCTTATTAAATTGCAGGTTATTACAATAATCTTGCCAATGTTCTTATCTGTTTACAATTTATCTGTAAATATTCAATAAACCATTTCCATTCTTTTATAAGAAGTTTGTTATCTTGATTTCTTATTTTTCCAGTAAGTTTCGCCATTTCTGCATATTCCATAAGTTTTTTGTATCCATTCTTCCTTTGCTGGGACATCTGCCATTTTGGGGCAAGTAACATTCTTGCCATTGTAGTAGCATACATAAATAAGTTTCTAAACTGTTTGGGTAGTTCTGTCCCTATAATTCCCTAAAGAGCCAAATGTTTCTCATGCCAAAGCCCTAATTGTCAGCACCTGGGATTAAGGGTGCAAGTGTGGATAGGCAGGAGCTCAGCCCTTTCACACCCTGCCACCCAATCACATCTCTGGTCTGGATGCCACCTCTTCTGCTGTTGTACAGGAGAGAGAGAGAGAGAGAGAGAGAGAGAGAGAGAGAGAGAGAGAGAGCATGGGCTGGAGTGGACCCACATTCTATGGGATGAACTCACTTACAGGATCAGAGGTTGCTCACCTTTCTGGGCCAGTAAGCACATTTTGGAGTTTTGAGAATGTGCTGCAGGCGCCAGTCCCAAAACAACTGCAGGACAGGGGCATGGCATGACACAAAATGACTGCCACATCTAGAGCAGCAAAGATAGACAGGACTACAACATGCTGCACCAAAGGGGAGCCATGTCTCTCCCCAACCTTTCTCAGATCTCTGGGCTGCTACTGCAGGGCTCACCAACACAGTCCCTGCTGTGGCACACATCCAAGGTCCCCTCAAAAATGCACAATGCGTGTTCATGGCGGGGGCTCACCTGTTTGCAGAACTCGCACCTTGTCAGCATTGGGCAATGTTTCCAGTAGTGGAGATCCAGGCCTTCCTCTGTGAAGGATTCGTCTCTCTCCCCACAGAAGATGCAGAGGCTGGAGTTGGGGAAGAGCAACGAGGGCAGAGGTCAAGGCAGAGGGATTGCAGGGCCTCCTGCACCCTGGTTGGCTTTAGAATGAGGGACTCAGGGCACATCTATGTCCTGCATATCCCACTCTGTGGTCAAATCTCTCTTCCTACCACTGTGTTAAGGAGGCACCTGCAGGGTGATTTATGGCAAAGAATGCAAACTGGACAAGCTAATGCATTGGCAGTCGGCCTATACAAATGCAAACAACTTTTGCCTAATGTACAATGAACACAGGATTTGAATCTGGGGTGCAGAATATAAAGAGGGATTCAGGGCCACCACTAGTTCTGCTGAGAAGCCAGGCTTCTCCTTCAGTCTCATCACTTGGCAGCGGCCGTTCCATTAGGCTGCAGCAGAGGAGGGAAGCAGGGCAAAGAACTTAAAAAAAAAAATCCGGCCAAAAGATGGGCAGTTCTGACTTATTCAGCCCGATTTATCTGTTCTGGAACTAACTGCTCACTGATATTTTTCTTACTTACTTGTCGAGGTAATTTGCAACTGAAGTGTGGTCATCTGGAGTGTCTGCTTTTGGAGGCTGTGGGGCTTTTTTCAAGAACTCGGCTTAAAAAGAAGGAAATAAAGGGAAGGCGGAGGGAAAGAAAAAAGAAATGAAATGAACCAGTGTTGAAATATATTTCCCTGTGAAAAAGGACACTTTGTGGGGAGGGGTTAGCGGAGGATGCATTAGGACAGCCTTTTCCAACCCAGGGTTCCCAGATGTTGTTGGACTACAATTCCCATCATCCCTGACAATCTGGGCCATGCTGGTTGAGGCCGATGGGAGTCCAGCGATATCTGGAAACCCAAGGTTGCAAAAGGCTAGCTTAGGGCATCCCTGACAGCAGTGCACTTGGTGGGGGTGTCACATCTTCTAAGCACTGCAGAGTGCAATGTATTTTATTGCTGGGAAGAATACAACACTTTCATCAGCCTTGCCCACTATTGTTGAAGGCAGAAGGGCACGTGCTGGCAGATGAGAGACTATGCCACGTTGGAAAAGGAGAAAGTGAAATGAGCCTCCAATGTTGCAGCAATGGCCTTCTCCTGTCTACAGAGGGCAAACAAGGCAGTATCTGTGCAAAAGAATAAAGTAAGAATAAAATAAAAGTTGCTTGTATGGAAGGCAGGAATTTCACCTGCTCCTGAGTTACCTGAGTGAGGAATTTGGATGTCCCCACCCTCTTCCTTAGAATACACCACACAGACTACAACAACTTGGAATTCTGTTCCATCACTTAAAATACTCTTAACATGTAACTAATGCCCCCATTAAGATCTGTTTACTGAACTCATAGCTTTCTGACTTCTTCTGACCCACGGCAATCCAAGACTCAAGATGAATTGAATATGCAGTTTTACAAATACGATTTATAAAAGGCATGTACTATGAGAGGATATTGGGTTTTAAAAAAAGTGCCTACCTTGAGCCTTGGACTTCTGAAAATCATTCTCTTTCTCCTGAAGAAGAAAAGTAGAATAAATTAAAAACAAAAATGCAAACAGAATCACAGTACATTCTTACACTTGTTTATACAGAAGCCAGCCTAAAGTTCAGGGAAACCTGCTCCCAGGTAAGTGCTTATGCAGCAGGGAACCTTGATGTTGTTGGGACTCCACCTCCCATCAATCTCAGCCAGCATGGCCAGGCATGATGGGAGCTGGACTCCAGAAACATCTGGAGCATCACAGATCAGTCCCCTCTCTCCAGCTGAAATCCTTTTCTTTGTTCAGCAACCGAGGAATTGAAGAAGAAATTTGGTTAATAACAATGAATTAAAAGGAAGGAGAAGGAAGTGGCTGAAGCCATAGCAGAAGCCCAATGACTGACAGTTGGCATATCTGGTAAAAGATATGTTCCTAAATGCAGAAAGCCACAGGCTCAGTCCCTGCCCTTTCCAGCCACAAAAGATATTAAATAACAAATCTCTTTGCTCGAGACCACAAAAAGCTATTGGTGTCGTGAGGCAGAGTTTGATTCAGGAATGGGTTTTTATGGAACCCTTCACTAAAACAGAGAAAAAACCTTCATTTCCACAGCACTTTGCACTTGACTTTCTTGGGATGTTGGGTGATTGGCAGGTGTGTGGCCCTATTTTTTTGCCCACAAGGCTGATCCTGATAAGGATGGTGGCCTGTGGAGTCAAAAAGGTTCCCCACCCCAGGTCTATACCAACTGACAGTGGCTCTCCAGGGTTTCAGACGGGGGTCTTTCCCAGCCCTACTTGGGCATATTGAGGAATGACCTTCTGCATGCAATTCATTGGGCTTCAGTTCTTCCCCAAAGTTAAAGAATGGAAACCACTGGATAAGAATGTTTTGGGCTGGCCTTGTCTGGCTCAGTTTAAGGAACCATGATGTTGCTCATTCAAGGCTTCCAAAGATCTCAGTGATGCAACAATCCTGGAGGAGAAAGGTTGTTATATTTTTGCACTTGAAGTGGTAGGATATTCAGTTTTTAAATGTTTGATGTTCTGTTGTGCTTTTATATATGGTGTATGCCACCAACCAGTTCTGGTAGTACCTGAGGCACCACAAAAGCAGCTTGACTAGGAGGGACAGTGGTACGCATACACATTCAGTCTACAATGGTGGAAGAGTTCAAAAGGCAGGAAGAGAGAATGAGAGAAACGTTCTATAACTTCCTTCTATCCATAAGGATAAAGCAACGGAAGAGCATTTTAAGACCCTTGGTGGCCATCAGATACCTTTACAGCCTGAGCTTCCGTCTGCATGTCCTTCAGAGCTGCCAGCTGACCTTGCAACACTTTGATCTCGTCTTTCTTTTGCTTTTCAGCTTCGTCGGTAGCCGTCTTTCTCTGCGCCTGTCAAAACACACACAGTTGAAGGTTGCTGGGTTTGGGGCCCGAGTCACCAACAACACTGGCCTGATTGTCTTCTGGAACTAGGATTCTGCGAGTTCCCAGCTTACACAGCATCAAAAAAAGAAAAGGAGGAACATTGAGTAAAGACAGGGACAATGTCTGAATGCACCTGTCTACCAACCTGCAGAATTTACTCAGTCAGAGAGCAGAGACAGAAGCCAATGGTGACACGGCCACAAGATGAAAGCTGCTGCCTTCAAGGCTGTTTTCCAAGAGGGATTTGACAAATTCATGGAGAACAGGTTGTTTGGTTCCAAGAGTACACCTATGGATACTTGGCATCACCAACAAACAGTGGGAGCGGGAGGCCTGCTTCCTCTATGGCTTGCTACCTGGAGACATCTGGTTGGTCATTGTGGATGCTGAACCAGATGGCATTTTGGTCTGATCCAGTAAGAGTCACTTTGCCTTCCTGATGGGTTGAGCCTGACACACAGAAGAACGTAACAGCTTGCTGGATCAGGCCAATGGCCCATCTACTCCAACATCCTGTTCTCACAGGGGCCAATCTGTAGGAAACTGGCAAACAGGATCCTGGCACAAGAGCACTCTCCCTTCCTGTGGTTTTCAGCAACTGGCCATTGTTTTCCTGCCTCGGTCAGCACAGCCCCTACGAAAACCACAAGACCTGAAAAAAGTTGCATTTCTTACCCTTATTTCAGCTTCTGTGAGTTTGCCGTCTATTTTAGCAAACCCATCGAAAAGCGTCTTGTACAGAATGTTCTTGCGTGTGTTGGCATCATCAGGAGGAAGGTAATCCAGGATGATGGCTCGGTGCTGCCGATACATATCCAGGATGATCCGGAGGGCTGTTTCCCGGACCTCATATACTCGATGCTCCAGAGCTCCCGTTGCAAACTAAGGGTGAAGAAAACATGCAATCGTTTTTTGAGTCTTATGGAGGTGGTTTAAGTGTACATTTGATGTCCTGAAAAACAAACGGGGGGAAATGGGTTCTACAGGTTTCCTGTGTGTTAGAAAAAAGCTGGCTGTGCAGGGTGCTAGTGGCTAATGCCTGCAACATCGACAACACACCTCCCACCTCCAAAGAAGTTTTTCTAAGTGATTTTACTGAGAAAGGAGAGTGGGGTATGGATGTATAAGCACAATTGCAGAGTTTGTGCTGCACCTAGAGCAAGCGGCTTCATTAGGAATGCAGGAAGCCGTCTTAGACAGATTCAGAAATCACTGGAAGCTCAGCTCCTTACCCGCATGACGTTATCAACGGTAAAACCGGTGTTATCCGTCCCCAGGTCTTTCAGCAAGCGTTCCACTAATTCCACCTGGCTCATTGCAAGATGTGTAGGGGAATTTGGCTTCACAGGCTGCACCAGGTGAGCAGGTATAATCTGAAGAGGCTTCACTTCGTTACAGAGGGCCATTTCCTGGGGGGAGATGGAGAAGACATGGCACACTCGGGTCAGCGGTTAATGTGTGGCCCATAAAGGCACGACTCAGCAAAACAGAACTGCCCTCCCAAGCCCTGCAAGATTCAGCAGTGGTTTGAGCCTTACAGGTTTTATTTCAGAACTACACAAAGAAGAGGAGTATTTTGTAGTGACATAGATACACACAGTTGTTCCATACCTGTCAGCAATCATGCCACAGAATTCTGCACTAACTTGCAGCTTCCAGATCATGTGCAAGTGAAGCCCCCCAGAGAGTGCATTGCAGTAATGCAGCTGAAGTGATCAATGCATGAACCTTGAATGTCGTGTGTTCGGGCAAACACTTGCATGCAGCTGCAAGTCTTTGTGTATTGACTAGACTGACCTGGATGAAGTTGGCAGCCGCTACACGAAGGCGGGCAGAGGAGTCCCCCGTCCTGGAGAGAAGGTTGGGGAAGGTCCTTTCCACGCAGTAAGTGGTCTCTTGCTTCCCAAGTTTATGCTTGGGGATGTACTGCGTGATGATCATCTTTAGGAGCTTTAAGGAAGCTTGAAAAACCTACCAGAAGGAAACCACCAAAGTGGTTAAAACAGGAACTGTGGTCAAGAGGGAGAGAAATTTCGATTGCATGGGGCTGCTGCGTGTGGAAACCTTTACAACCATCTGAAACTGGGAGTCACTGGACCCTGCCGCTTTGTTCTCCCACATTCTCATTTAGAAGATATAGAGGAGGGCATTCACAGGGATGTTAGACCCGCCCCCCCCCCCCCGATATTGCTCACCGAGGAGACTATGTCTTTTATGGCTCTCACTATGAGGAAGATGGCGCCCCGAAGGAGGTTCTTCAGGTCATCCTTTGGCGTGTTTGTGGATACTTCCGTCATCTTTTTGTATATGGCGAGCAACGAGTCTTCGCGGTAGGACCATGT
Source organism: Podarcis muralis (assembly GCF_964188315.1). Classification (NCBI taxonomy): domain Eukaryota; kingdom Metazoa; phylum Chordata; class Lepidosauria; order Squamata; family Lacertidae; genus Podarcis; species Podarcis muralis. The sequence continues at coordinate 29,728,274 of NC_135661.1, read as the reverse complement.
CTTGGAATAGGCCCCTGCAACCTGGCAAAAGGGGAATGTTCAGGAGCTGGAACAGCCCAGATCTGCACAAAAGCCGACACCTGTCATTCTTTCATCAGGAAGAGCCTGGCCAGTACTGCTACAGGGGAGAGATGGCTGCTGCCACCAGGGGCAAGTGATTCCACCTGCCTTGCTCCACTCCCCTGCCTAGAACCCTTTAAAGGAGGCGCTGCTGTTTAAGTTCTTATTCTTGCTCTCCACTTTTTTTGCTCCACTTTTTTTACTCTGCTGCCTTTATGGCAGGAAAATGAACACATGTCAACGCTTCTGAAATGTTACGATTTAGTTTGATTTTTATGGTATTGCACTATATTTTGACTGGTAGGTTTGCATTTGCATTTATATTGCTTGTGAGCTCCCTTGGGATGTCTTTCTCGGCCGAAAGGCAGCATATAAATAAATAAATACCACACGCTGGCGTGGCTGAGGAACAAAACCCAGGATGAGTTTATGCAGCTAGGAGCAGGGTTGACTCTCAGTGCCACCTCCCAGGTTGCCTGTATGGGGCTGGAAAGAGCCCCAGAGGCCAGACCAAGAGGCCTGGGTAGCTGATTTTGGCTCAAATAGGAACAATTTTCAATTCACTTTTCTTTGTACCATCTGCACCACTTATCCAGGGCTCCATCCTGCAATGTGCAAGGGTACTCTTTATACATGAAAGTAATGCGTTTGCCCTGCCATTACTAAGCTACGTTTACGAGGTCTTTACCAGGCCTTCCCCAAACACTTCAATGGCTGAGCTGGCCTCCCTCAATGCTTTCTCGGTCAGTGGCTCTGGCTCCCCAACGACGCCACTTCTCGGGGTGTCCCCAGGGTCCTCCTCGTTTATCTCAGGGTCCAAGTAGGGAAAGCCTTCCTCCTGCTGCTTACGAATAGTCGGGAGGGGCCTCTCATCGTAAGGTAAGAATTCAACCTAGCAAGAGAGATAGAGAAAAAAAGACAACGCTGTTTTTTAAAAAGTACTAGCTCCGTACTGTATACACTGACTGGCAGCAGCTCTCCAGTCTTTCAGGCAGGGGACATTCCAAGCCCTACTTGATGCCATTGAGGACTGAGCCTGGGGCTTTCTGCATGCAGAGCAGATGCTCCATCACTCAGCTGTAGCCCTTCACTTGCTTCACTAGCCATGGGAGAACTAGTACAAAAATGGTGATCTGCTGCAACATCCCCCTTGCAAAAAAATGTTGGAAAATTGGGTCCAATTCAGGAAACGGGGTTAAGACAGATAGAGTGAGGGACCTCCAGCTTCCCAGACTTTCCCTGTACCTTCATCTCTATGCTGACTTCTCTATTGCTTTGTTATTTGAACTCATACATCTTAGGTTGCTTCCTGTTTGGCAACTTCCTCCTCACCCTGTTCTCTCAGACCTCAAGACGAGAAGTCACTTAGACCTATCCTCTGAAAACAAAGGACCAGGCATGGCTGCCTTTGCCTTCTCTAGGATGATAAACTTTTCTGCCCAAGCTACGTACTTCCTACAATTCCTGTGTTATTTTTCTGACTCTGAAGGCATCGCTGCTCCTCAATTGGGAAGCATTCAGCAGCCCAAAGGGATCCCCAGCCTTAGATGGTTTACAGAAACTGCAACCAATGAGCCCAGCTGAACTGAAAGCAGGCACAATTGCTCTCTGCCCTCAGAACAAAGCAGGAAGGCAAAAAAGAGGCCACAGAAATATCCAGTGTCAGCTGTGTGCAGAAGGACGTTAATCTGCAGGACACATGGAAAACTAGGCTTACGTTGATCTTTGGAAAAGCCTCAGTGGAGATGGGGGCCTGGGCAGCGGGAGGAGAGATGGCCTGAGCTGCAAGGGGCTCTGGAGAAGGAGCTTCTGGTGGCTTTTCAGGAGGAGGCGGCTCAGGACTCTCTGCTTCGGTTTTGTCCCACCGGGGTGAAAGCAGAGGCCTTTTCTGCTGGGGAGAAGTGGTGGGATAAGCCACAGGTTCCAGAGGCAAGTCGGGAGGCCGCCGGATCTGAGAGAACGAGAGGCAGAAGAAAAGTGCATCAAGAGAGATTTTGCCATGCAGCAATTTTGGGAGACACTTCCAGTTGTCCTGGGATGACAACTCACCCCATCATTCCTGGCCACTGGTCATGGGAGCTGGGAGTCCAACAGTATCTGGGGCCATCCCTGTTATATCACATCTTAACATACAGTAAAGCTTTGCTGCAATGGGAGCTGACTTCAGTGATGGCTCCTCTATACCCTAATCCCAAACCTCCCTCAATACTTCTGAACTGCATGGCAGGAAGAGCTGGGCAAGGTCAATCTCGTCCCTGTCTCGTCCTGCCAGGGACGTTGCTCACCAACAGATCTGGGTCGAGGAGATTGTGCAGCTCTAGCTGCTGGTACACTTTGAGGCGGTACTCCTCCATCTGCTGCTTCTTCTGCTTGGCGAGGTCATAGTCCTCCCGCTCGACGGCGCAGCGCTTCTCCACTTCGTAGCGGCCCAGCCGCTCGCCAACCTGGAAGAAGGGGGAGCTCAGAGGTCACTGCTGGAGCCTGGAATGGAACAATGGGCTTGCGAATTCTCTGCAGTGGACACAGCTTATCCCAAAGCCAAGAAGAGACAAGGAAGTTGCAGAACCTTCTTCTCTTACTGTCATGCTGGTGTTAAGAGAGAGCTGGCGGGCTCTTTTGTAGTTTCCTTCAGATACATCTTCTTGGTCCCTCCAGGCTTGAAAAAAGAGTCAGCTCCCTAAACAGAAATAATATCCTTCTCTCCTAGATTTGGTATTTCAGATCTTTAGAGAGAAAAGAAGGAAAGGTCCCCATCTTGAAAATCCTTCCGGAGGAATGTTCTCAAACTCCAGGTTGCATCCTGCATTAAGTCAGAGTAGACCTGCTGGAATGAATGGATATGACCAACTTAGGTCCATTAGTTTCAAAGGGTCTTCTATGAGAAGGATGAATGAAGGCCCCTTGAAACTAATGGACCTAAGTTGGTCATATCCATTCATTCCAACAGGTCTACTCTGACTTAATGCAACTCTGTTTCTTGGCCCACCTTCCAAGGAGGCTGAAACTCCTAGCACAGGAAGGTTCTGGGGCATAATTGCCTCTTCATCCCTCCTGCATAAACTCTACAGGTGAAGGAAAAAATGCTTTTTTAAAGAGGAAGAAATGAATGTGGAGGGCCTGAGGGGAAAAGGGCTCTTGTTTGGCTGTTGCTTTTATTAGTTTATGGGTGCTGCGTCTAAACAAGGAGGGCAAAGAGCCCAGTGGAACCAACTGATTTATTTTTGGCAGAGGTGAGGAACCTTTGGTTCCTCCAGAGGTTGTTGGGCTCCAACTGCCATCAGCCCTGGTCAGCATGGCCAATGGCCAGGGTTGAGGACGGGAGTTGTGCAACAACTTCTGCAGGGCCACTTGTGCTCTTCATCAGGCACAGGGTACGCAATCCTCAGCGAGCAGGGAAATGTGTGTGATTACGAGTAACTGCTGACACTCCGCAAAAACCTCTGCTGCAAATAATGAAATCAGTTGGCTGTGTGTGGCCCTTCCCTACCGTGCTCTGGCCCTACCTTCTGCAGGTCTGCAATAGCTTGCTTGAGTTTCTTGGCATGGTCGTAATGCTCCTGGCGCACTGCTTCGTGCTTTTTCTCATCCAGCTTGCGGATTATCTGCGCCACCTCAGGATCTTGGTACATGTCAAAAGCCAGGTCATCCAGTGGTGAAATCAAATCTGGCTTCCTGGGAAGGAGAGGGATAACAGGGACTTAGGGGAGCTGTTTAAGACACAGGATTTTATTTTATTTTTTTATTTGCAAGGGGATGGGGGAAATGAAATTCTGGCTGACAGCTAGGACACAGTGTAAGGCAGCTTCCTATGTTTCCGAGCCAGACCACTGGTCCTTCACTGACTGACAGAGGCTCTCCCAGGATTCAGGCAATAAGTTTCTTCCAGCCCGACCTGGAGTTGATGGGTTATTATTTATATATTTTAAAATGTATTTATGTACTGTTAAATCATAAAAGGGGATGCAGGTGGCGCTGTGGGTTAAACCACAGCACCTAGGACTTGCCGATCAGAAGGTCGGCAGTTCGAATCCCTGCGATGGGGTGAGCTCCCGTTGCTCGGTCCCAGCTCCTGCCAACTTAGCAGTTCGAAAGCACAAAGTGCAAGTAGATAAATACCGTATTTTTCGTCCCATAGGACGCTCCGTCCCATAGGACGCACCTAGTTTTTTGGGGGGGAAATAAAGGGAAATTTTTTTCCCTTTATTTTCCCCCCAAAAGAAGGTCGGGGAAACTGAACCAGGTCAAGGAACAGCGGGATGGCGGCGCTGCGCCTCCCTGCTGTGCCCCGAGCTTGTGGGGCTGGCCGATGTCTGCACTGCGCGAGGGGCGCCCTGCTTCAGGGCGCCCCGCGCGCCGGGCGGCAGGCTGCTATCCGCAGCGTGGGGAGCCCTGCGGGGAACTCCTGCAGGGCTCCCCACGCTGCGGATGTCTGTCCAGCGGGCGGGGTGCTCTGCTTCAGGGCGCCCCGTCCGCCGGGCGGCAGGCTGCTATCCGCAGCCTAGACAGCCCTGCGGAACCTCCCTGCAGGGCTGCCTAGGCTGCGGATGTGTTCCCGAAGCGCTGGGCGCTCTGCTTTCAGGGCGCCCGGCGCTCCAGGAAGCAGGCTGCTATCCGCAGCCTAGACATCCCTGCGGGACCTCCCGCAGGGCTGCCTAGGCTGCGGAGGTGTTCCCGAAACGCCGGGCGCTCTGCTTTCAGGGCGCCTGACGCTCCGGGAAGCAGGCTGCTATCCGCAGCCTAGACAGCCCTGCGGGACCTCCCGCAGGGCTGCCTAGGCTGCGGATGTCTTCCTGAAGCCTGGAGAGCGAGAGAGTTCGGTGCACACCGACCCCTCTCGCTCTCCAAGCTTCAGCGAAAGCCTGCATTCGCCCCATAGGACGCACCCAGATTTCCCCTTAATTTTTGGAGGGGAAAAGGTGCGTCCTATAGGGCGAAAAATACGGTAGGTACTGCTCCAGCGGGAAGGTAAACGGCGTTTCCGTGTGCTGCTCTGGTTCGCCAGAAGTGGCTTAGTCATGCTGGCCACATGACCCGGAAACTGTCTGCGGACAAATGCTGGCTCCCTCGTCCAATAAAGCGAGATGAGCGCCGCAACCCCAGAGTCAGTAACGACTGGACCTAATGGTCAGGGGTCCCTTTACCCTTTACCTTTAAATCATAAAAAAAATCAAAGTGGTTTAAAACATTAAAAAGATTAAAACCAAACAATAAAAGCATTTTAAAAAGCTAAGAACAACTTAAAAGCAAAAAGAAGTTTTTTAAAAACAAGCATCAATAAACCGTTGTGGAAGGATGAACTCTTTTCTGCCTGAAGAGGCTGGCAGAATAGAAAAGCTTTCAACTTGAACTTGGGACCTTCTGCTGTACTACTGAGCTGTGGCTCTTCCTCATCCTTACCCGGTGTATGTTCCATCCAAGGCCGAGTCATCTGGGTTGTTCCCAAGGTAATGGTCGATCAGCTTCTCTCTAGAAGACTTCGGAAAGATAAAAGTCAGGGGGCATCCCACAAATCACAATCAAGCCTACATCCAGGAATGGCAAGTGGTACCCTTCTAACACTATGTATGATATAATTAGATCCTGTATACATATATTCTATTAATCTTTACTTTTTTAAAATTATTGCTTTTTCCCTATGTTTTTAGCTGTTTCTACTTCAGCTGTAAGCTGCCTTGAATCCCTGTCCATAGGCTCTCTCTCATTTGCTTTCGTTACATGAATAACGAGAGGAGGAACCTATCAGGTTGCGATTCCCAGCAACCAAGCCTGATCTGAGATGTACCACGGTTTTGCTCTTTGTCTGAACCAGCAGACTGCAGCTTGCACCCGCCCTCTAAAAACCAGGACCGGAAACCAGGACCGGCTTGGCATTATGACTGAACCACCCCCCTAACCAAAGGTAAAGGTGGTCCAGGGTTTCCCTCAGCTCATTGCTTCATATACTTACATGATTAGTGTCATTGCTGGCATCTGCAGGCTCTCCAATGATATTTATTGCTACAAGAGCAACCTAGAAAAGAAAGGAAAAGGAAAAATGGGCAGACTTCTTTCTATGCCTTTTAAAAGAAGTGAAATTCTGCGGCAGGGAAAGCTCAGTGCTGTGACATAAATAATCAATGCAATTTGGGCCTATTCCTGCTATTTTTACCTTTTTTGCACATTTTTGTCTGGTTTTGCACTAGGGCAAAGAGCCCCGCCCCCAGAAGATAGCAATCTGGTTTAAATGGCTCAGCACTACCTACACAGGCTGGCAGTAGGGGGTCTTTGCTAGCCCTACCTGGAAATATTGGTGAATTGAAACTGGGACCTTCTGCATGGAAAGCAGATGCTCCACCACTGAGTATCCAACCCCTGGGTCTTAAGATTCCTTTAGGACATGGCTGGGGAATCTGTGACCTGACAGATGTTGCTGGATAATAATCATTGGCCACAACCTCAGAACCTCTGGATCGAACACACTGCATTTCCAGCATCCTTGATTCTGAGACGCAAGGGTGCTGGAGATGTAGAAATGCCTTCTTTCATTCTTCCTCGTACTATTAGAATTCCCAAAGCATTTTCAGTTTTTGTTCCCCGTCAGCTAAAAGTCATTTCTTTCTCCCCCAATGCATTCCTCAGTGTATTGACTTGATGTTATTACAGTTCCTTTCTCATCCTTTTGCAAAGCTTACATCCAAGGCCCTCAACAATAGAACTGTACACAATAAAAGCACACAGCCTGCTGGTGAGAGATAATCTAGACAAAAGGGAGGCTGAGTGCTATTGTGTGTTTTATTTACAGTCTTACAGTCGGGTTACAGACGCTTCGGGTTGTGCACCGCACCGAACCTGGAAGTACTGGAACGGGTTACTTCCAGGTTTTGGTGCTTGCCAAATCGTGACCAGCGCGTGCACAGACGCACCGCTGCGGGTTGCGAATGCTGCGGGTTGTGAACGTGCTTCCCGCACGGATCACGTTCGCAGCCCGAGCATCCACTGTATTGCCATGGATTTGAATAGCGAAATAGCACCATCATGCTTTTTCATAATGACGACACTGAACTCCTAAAATCTGAAGAGAAGTCCTGAGTCCTTTGAAAGACTGGCTGCCAGTATTTTAAAAACTAGTTCTGCAAAAGTCGCCATCTCAGGTGTTGTGACCCCATGTGATCCTCCACACTGAAGACCTCATCACAGATTTTGGAGTGGGCAACAGGCAGGTGGGGTTTCCCATGCAATCCTGCGGATGTTTACTCAAAAATAAACCCCACTGTATTCAGTAGGGTTTACTTCCAGGTAAGTGTGCAAGGCAGTGCACTTTTAGTCAGACAACACTCAATGGGTCAAGCATGTCTTGCTGAAAAGAGGTTGGGTGGAGGCCTTGCATGAGGGCAAGCATTAGCCATGAGAGCTGTGCAGAAAAGCTGGGATCTGCAAACAAAACAGCAATTGGCCCCCAAACAGAGAAATAGAAACCTCACAGCTACTTCAAAAGCTGTGCCTTCCTTGGGTGGAGATTCATTTTTCAGAAAGACGAGTAAAACATGAAGTACCCCCTTAGCCTTTTGGTTCATTTTACCTGACTGTACAGGTTGTACCTATTGACATAGTTTTTGTGGAACGTCAACTTTAGGTATTGGCCAACAGCATCTACGTAGACGGATTTCAGTTCTCGCGCCTTGTAGCCAGTTTTCTCATTATTTGAGAGAGACACATAACTGCAAGGGGTGGGTGGAGGAAAAAAAAAGACAATATTATACGCGATCACAGTGGAGAAAAAAAAAGACATATTATACGCGATCACATTTAAAGCATCAAGGACAGACATCCTGGTACTGACATGTGCATTGTGCGCCCCAAAATCAAAACACGGTGAGTCTAAGACTTTATTCTCTGAAAAAAGATGTGCCTGAAATTAACAGCAGCAGAAAACAAACTTGCTCCATATGGTACAGCCCTTCTAGAAAGGCTTCTTATCCTGAATCCAGATGGTCCCCCCGACACCTGCCTTGTGATCAGAACCCTAAACCAAGAGTGAAGAAAATGGAACTAACTTGTGTGAGCTTGTGTGTGCTTCCATGGGCTTACTTGGGCTGTGCAAGAAACACTGATCCCCTGAATGGATATGGCTTATTAGAAAACCCTGTAAGAATCCATGCAGTGTCCCTGCTGCTTCTGCCCAGTAGAAGCTCACCAACTCCTCTACCTTAAGAAACAACTTGCTTGCCCCAAGCAAATGAGGAACTGAGGCCTGGCTCATTTTGCAGAGAGGGGAGACTTACCCAAGCCTTCGGAACCTCTCTGATTTGTATGGTGCAAAATATTCAGGCAGGTTCTCGCTGATGTAGAATTCAATCTTGCTAGAAATCATGTACTGGTGAGCCAGCAACTGCAGTTTTCGAATCCTACATCGCTCCACCATCTGAAGGACGATTTCTTGGGGATACTGGCAGAGCCTGGAATGAAAGAAACATCCCAAGCGCTTCAGCACCCCAAGCCAAAGTTCTTATGTTCCCGGCTCCTAAGTAATCATTCCCTTCCCCCCATGCAGTTCAACTGTGATGGACAGAAACTACGCTCTTAAAATCAAAGGCGAGGGCCTCAGGATTCTAGCAAGGCCCCATCCAGAGGTGCCAGGGAAACTGCATGCAACCCACAAGCCTGGCAACGCTAAACCTGGCAGAGTGCTTCCTAAAATTTCTGTCACTTACAGTACCTTGGTGACCTCCAGCCATTGATGGTTGGGGCGTGGACCATCAGTTCTTTCGCACTGAAGCCATCCTCATGCCCTGATGAACTTACAACAATAAACCCAATCTTGTGCGGCATCCTGCCCTCTTGAACTAACTGGGGAAAAAAGGAAGATGCTTTATAATTATAAGTATTTTTGCATGGCATGGAGAAAGTGGTTAGAGATTCCCCCGCCCTCCTTCTCCCATAGCACTAGAACTCAGGAGCATCCAATGTAGCTGAATGCTGGAAAATTCAGGTCAGATCAAAGAAAAGTTCTTCACACATCGCGTAGTTACAAACTACGGAGCTTGCTTCCACAGGAGGCAGAGGTAGCCACTGACATGTGGGTGGATTTAAAATATAAGATAAAACTTACAGAGGATAAGTCTACGAAATATTATGAATGGCTACCAGCTATTAGGGCTATGCTTTGCTGTCACTGTCAGAGGCACCATGCCTCTGAACCCTAGGTGCTAGAAACCACAGGAGAGTGCTCTTGTGCTCGGTCCTGCTTGCAGGTTTCTTACAGGCATCTGTGAGATCAGGATGCTGGACCAGATGTGTCATTGGCCTGATCCAGCAGGCTCTTCTTATTTTCTTAATAACAATTCTACATTCTTTTAGGGTAAGACATGCAAAATTATGGATTTTTAAAAATTGAAGTTTGAGATTATATTCTGCAAGTTAAGAATGCAAGAGCACCACTGCCAGATGAGACCAAAGGTCCACATGGTCAAGCACTTTGGTCAACCAGTTGCCTCTCAGAATCTCAGAAGCACAATACAAGCTTGCAGGCTATCAGGAAGCATCAGGCTAGCCAATTTGGGCAGTGGGATGCTGAATTAGATGAGCCTTTGCTCTGACTCGGCAAGGTTCATCTTACATTCTTATGAATGTTTAGATAAACTAATAAAGAATACAGCATAGTCAACTGACACTCAAAGCCAGATCTTGTGGGTAGACAGTTCCATGGGCTAACAATGTAAAACCTGAATATGTTTTAAAATAAAAAGTTCCTCAGGGTACAAAACGTGGCTTCTGGATTTCCAGATTGATTGGAAATAACTTGCCATGGAGCACGGATGATAAACATCTGTGACCTCCCCCAGATATTGTTCCATCACTTTGGTCATGTTGACTGCTGGAGTCCAACAGCATCTGGGGAGCCACAGGCTCTTATATGACTTGCCCACCCAGTACAGTGGTACCTCGGGTTACATACGCTTCAGGTTACAGACTCCGCTAACCCAGAAATAGTACTTCAGGTTAAGAACTTTGCTTCAGATGAGAACAGAAATCAGGCTCTGGCAGCGTGGCGGCAGCGGGAGGCCCCATTAGCTAAAGTGGTGCTTCAGGTTAAGAACATTCAGGTTAAGAACAGACCTCCAGAACGAATTAAGTACTTAACCTGAGGTACCACTGTATACGAGTATCATAAGTTCTTAACCTGTGAGCTGCATTTTGCATTTCTGAGAGGCAAATAATGTTGAAACATGCCAGGAAGGCATAAACCATGAGGCAGTGTGGCGTAGTGGCTAGAGTGTCGGACTAGGACCTGGGAGAGACCAGGATTCAAATCTCCACACTTGGCCATGAAGCTCCCATGGTAACCTTGGTGAGGAGGAGGCAGTTGCTGCCTCTCAGCCTAACCCACCTCACAAGGCTGCTGTGGAGATAGCAGGGGGGAAAGGAGACCCATAAGCCCGGGTTCAAATCCCCACTCATTCATTGGCTGTGCATGAAGCTCCCTGGATGTTGACCTGGGCACTTAGCCACTGCCTCTCAGCCTAGCCTACCTCGCAGGGTTGTTGTGGGGACTAAATGAGGAGGGGGGAAACCTTGAGCTCCTTGGAGGGAAAAAATGTGGGATATAAATGCAATGAAATAAATATATAAATGCCCACGCACACTTCACCCCCAACCCTCTATTATGGTCGCCTCCCACCCCCACCTAAGGATGAGGGAGGGGCCGACACCTTCCTCCCCCTCCCCCAAAGGGAGGGGCCCCTAAGGGGAACAAGAGGCGCGGCCTTCCCTCCCCACCCCTCTTCGCTTTGTCTCTTTCTTTCTCTCTCTCTTCCATTCTTCCTACCTACTTTATTCCGGCTCCATCACTAGGGCCACTGCTCTCCTAGCAACCACTTGGACGCTACTGCGCAGGCGCGAGCCGAGCGGCGGGGCGGAGACTAAAAAGAGATCAAGGGTATCCGAGGAAGCTGACGCGCCAAACGGAAGTTCCGGTGAAAAACAATGGCACGCGGCCATTGGGCTCGCCAGCAAGCGCGGTCTCGCTCTCTTTAGCGCGGCGACGCTCTGCCCATTCGCCTCTCTACTGCTTCGCACCCTTTCCGCCCCTGCGCTGTTAGGTAGAGGAAGGTGCTGCGGGAACACAGAAATAATAATAAACAAATCAGTTATGGTAATGTACTCATTTTATTTATTTAGAACCATTTATATCCCGCTATTTATTTATTTTTTAATCGAATTTCTAAGGGTGTACACAGTCTAACGATCAACACACGCACACATTCACACATACACGAAAGGCTTCAGTTTTGGAGACAATCCTTGCTTCAGAGCAAGGACTCAGGCTAAAAAAAATACTGTATACTAATCTAGCAGAAGTCCGCCTGATTATTCCCCGCCCCCACCTTTTGCTGGAGGGGAAGGAATGGGGAGAAATCAAGCCCGATACTACGTAAGGAAAGTAACATTTTCAGTGGCAGCAAATTTAAATAGCAACCAGCTATCGATATCAAATTAATAGGGACCTGAGTTATTAGCTGTCTGCTCTTAAACCTGCTCAATTTTATACATGTTTCTCAAGCAGCAGCAATGATATTCTTTGAGACATTTTAAGTGCAAAGCATGCTCTAGTGCTTTGGTATGGATGTTCGTTGTCAACATAGAAACAAAAAAAGAGAGAGCCTGCTGGATCAAGCCAGTGGCCCCTCTTCTCCAGCACTTGTCATCACAGGGGCCAAATCCCATCTGATGTTGACACTTGATCTTTACACCAGCCTCCCCCTCCTCCTCTGCCCTCTAGGGAAGAATGATATACACTGGACAGTCAATGCATTACTTCTCAGGCTGATCTAACTCACGGGGTTGTTGTGTGAACAAAAAAAAATGTAGTGGTGATGGGGGACCTACAATAAATATTTTCTGACTTTGGGATGAAGTAATTCATAAGGGACGCGGGTGGCGCTGTGGGTAAGAGCCTCAGCGCCTAGGGCTTGCCGATCGAAAGGTCGGCGGTTCGAATCCCCGCGGCGGGGTGCGCTCCCGTCGTTCGGTCCCAGCGCCTGCCAACCTAGCAGTTCGAAAGAACCCCGGGTGCAAGTAGATAAATAGGGACCGCTTACTGGCGGGAAGGTAAACGGCGTTTCCGTGTGCTGCACTGGCTCGCCAGATGCAGCTTGTCACGCTGGCCACGTGACCCGGAAGTGTCTCCGGACAGCGCTGGCCCCCGGCCTATAGAGTGAGATGGGCGCACAACCCTAGAGTCTGGCAAGACTGGCCCGTACGGGCAGGGGTACCTTTACCTTTACCTTAATTCATAAGGAGCCTCCATAACCCAGCCCGCGCATTGCATTTAAAAGCTCCGAGAAAGTATACTTGGCAGTACGACTCTAATATTTTCTATCTCTATGACCAGCTGGGGGCGGAGCTTTTGATCATGCCCAAAATACCTTTCCACGCATGCGTTGAAGGGCTGCACCACTCCTTCAGCTAACATGGCGAAAGCTTGCGGCAAAGGAGTGAGCATGCGCATTGGGAATGACCAAGCCCGGCCGTTTTTATTGAGGCGGGAAAGACCCTTTTGCGCATGCGGCTTAAAGAAAACGAATAAAACAGATTTGTCAGCTTAGATAAGGAAGTACTGTATTTGGTGCTAAGGTAGCATTGTCCTCAAAGTAGACAATTAATCATTTCCTTAAATCTTTTCTTATCGGTCGCGGATCGATGTTGACCAATAAAAATAATCTCCTATTCCTTTAAGGGAGGACAGAGGCGGGTCCTAACGCTTGACAAGCACTTCTGTCGACTAATCAGAGCCCCGCTCCTTTCGGGGCCGAGACCCGGAAGGCAGGACCTGTGGGTTCGAGTCCCGCCTGCAGCGCGATGGCACCCAAAGCGTTCAAAATCCGTAGCCTCGGCAGCGATCGAAAATTCGGAGTGGCGGCAAGAAGCCTGAAGGAGTTGCTCTCCAAGGCCTGCGCCTTCCTGCAGGTGCAGTTGAGGTGGTTGGGTATGCAGCGGGCTTTAGGACCGCCGCGGAAATCATGTGCAAGCAGCGGCCCCTGCTGGAGCCGCTGAGGAACTGCAGGTGCTCAAGTTGCTTAATAGAATCACAGAACTGGAGTTGGAAGGGAATCCGAGGGTCATATAGTCCAACTCCCTTCTTTAATCCAGTGAAGCGGGGTAGTTTTTCCCAAACTTGGGCCTCCACAGTTTTTGGACTACAACTCCCATCATCCCTAGCTAGCAGGACCAGTGGTCAGGGATGATGGGAATTGTAGTCCACAAAAGCTGGGGACCCAAGTTTGGGAAACACTGGTTTAGAGCAAGCAAACGATGGTTTAGGGTGGCATCTGAACAAAACCCCAGTGCTCTGGCTAGGATGAGGCCACCTCCTTGCGGAAGCTAAGCAGGTTGGGGACTGAGGACTGGATGGGAGACCACATACACACCACCTTGGGTTCTATGGCGGACGAAAGGCGGGATATAAATATAAGAAAAGATTAAAAGTTGGTCTGGGGAGAGGGCTGGCGGGGGAATCTTCCTGTGTCTTGTGACGGCTGCCCTGACTCCATGTGCCTTGTGTCACCTTCCCAACAGGTCCCTTACACCGACTGCCGGCTGTGCTTATATGAGGATGGCACAGAGGTGACGGAAGGTTATTTTCAGCATATTCCAGATCATTCGGAACTCATCTTGCTACCCCCAGGAGAGAGCTGGCATGGCTGTGAGTAGGACAGGGAGTTTTCTTCTATTCTGCCGCCTGAAAACATCCACCGTCCTCATGCATTTTGAGTGTATGCACATAACCCAGCCAACAAATATCACATAGCGTTGTATGAAATTAATAAATTATGAAATAATATTATTAACTGGGAAATTTCCGTTGTTGGTGAGCATGCACATTTTCTATGAAGTAGACATTTTCTCTTTCTTCCCTTCCTTTCATGAATTACTGTAATTGGTTGCAACACAAATATAACCATGTTGACTCAGATAAATCCAGGTTTGATGCATTCAGATTAGTCAGATATTGCAAATGCTTTGAATGCTTGAGAGCTTTTTGAAAATGTTAAGCGTTTCATTATTACTGTTAATACTGATTAAAAATTAATGCTAATTACTGATTATTTTCACAACCATTAATAATAATGTAAAATATTATCTTGATTAAAGCAGGAACAAGCAACCCTGAATAATTTTGCACACACCCTCCCCCACTCTAACAACCTTGCAGATGTGAGCGAGATCCAGCGGTTTCTTGATGCCTTTTCCAGCCGAACGGACGATGTTATTCGCGCAGCGCAGGGGCTGCTCTCTGACGAGGAAGCCCCCAAGAGACGGAAGCTGCTGGCTGACCTCATTCAAACTCTCAGTGAAAATATTTCAGGGGAAAGCAGAGAGGAAGACGGGAGATGGTTCGAAGGTGAGCTCTGCCTCGGTGCCGACACGCCCCTTAAGGAAGGTTGTATTTTTCTTCTTATTCTTTGCTAAACATTACACGTTTCATATAATCACAGAGTTGGGCGGCACCCCAAGGCTCATCTAGTTCAACCCCCTGCGACGTAAGAATCACAACTAAAGAATCCCTGACAGATGGCCACCCAACCTCTCTTTAAAAATCTCCAAGGAAGGAGAGTCTACTACCTTGCAAGGGAGTCTGTTTTGGGTGTGTCCAAAACCCCTTGGAAGAGAAAGCCCAACACAAAGCATTGATTCCTGCACACCTCCCAATCTCAGCTCATGCAGAGATAGTGACATGATCTTGAGCCAAAGGCCTGAAATACTCAGGCCTGCAATACATAATCTGGGACTCTAACCACTACACCACACTGCCTGTACAGGAGTAAGATCAAATAGGGGTTCTTCGCCCCACACCTTGGGTATTAAAAAGGCTTCAGAACTGCTTTCAGAAGAAGGGCCTGTTTTATAGATGCGGGTAGAAGGTTAATGGGGTTTCCCCCCTCTCTCCTAGGGGTTGAATCTCGCTTTAAGACGAAGTCCAGTTACATGCGCTACAGCTGTGAGAGCAGGATCCGAGGTTACATGAAAGAGGTAATGCATGTTTGATGCAGCCCATAGTTCACCTTTTAGATGCATCAGTTATCACTGTGAGGGCCATATGGAAGAAGCTAGTAAAAGTTTCAAAGGTCATATTTAAACAGTATTATAATGATTATAAATGGCAAGTTGCTGGGGAGTTACACAGTAGGGGACCCTACTGGACACAGGACTGTCCGATTACACACACAAATGTTTAAAATCACAAGTCTGAGGGGGTCTTATGTGGCACAAAAAAAAAACATTTTTTAATGATTTTGGGGGCAGAGGGGTTAGCTACCTGTCTTACACTTTCATCTGCATTTTTCTTTTAGTCAGTGGATTCCACTCAGCTTAGTTGTACTCAGAGCAGCCTCAGTGTAGTGAATGAACATGACTAAACTGGACCCATTCATTTCAATGGGTCACCTCTGAGTAAAACTTAGTTGAATACCACCCAATGAATTTGTGAGCCACCTTGAAGACCCATTGAGCCAAACCATAGGGTAGGAATCCTCAAATACACGAATAAGCCACAGCTTTGTTTGTTTCATTTTAAATAAAGGTCGGCAACTATGCTTCCGCACTCCACCCGGCCGTCCAAGCTAAATTCAAAGAGATTGCGGAAGAGATGCTGTTGAAATTAAAGTCAGAGAGGTACAATGGCTGTTATTTTGACAGAAGAGAAGACAAGAAGGTCTGCCTTTGCACGCCAGAAGGCTGGTTCTCTTGTCAAGTAAGTTTCAAACTAGTTTCTGGTGTTGCAAAACTGTGTGTCCATATCCGGTTGTCTTAAAAAAAAAGAGAGTTCTAACAGACACAGGGCAGGGATGGGGAACATTTTCCAGGCAGAGGGCCACATTCCCTCCTAAGTTACCTTTGGGGGGCCGTATACTAGTAGGTCGGACTTCTCCCTTCCCCCAGGCAACCAAGAAAAACACTGGCCACCAACATCCAGGGGTTCTGACCTCTGGGCCAGCTGCCTAGACTTCTGATGAGGTCAGCAGATTCACCCGCATGTTCAGAAGAGTGGGAAGGGAATCCATGGCGGGCAAGAGGTGAACCTCCGACGGCAGCAGTGTGAGTGGGACAGAGATGGAGACAGAGCAGGCGCTACCCTTGGCAGGATTCTCTCTTCAGCCTCTGAAACCTGGCCTCCGAGCTTCCCTTTGTAGGGCTGGGCAGAGCTGGATAGGCCCTTGCAGTGTCCCACCTGGCTTAGTTCTCAATTGCATTTCTTAGACCAGAGGTTTAAAACTTCTTTGAGTCCACGTCTCCCTTCACCACCGACATTCTGCAGCAACCCTGTGGGGCTCAGAAGCCCAGTTATGTCACATCTTGCCTGCAGAGCTGGCAGCCTCTCACCCTTTTTCAAACACCCTCCCTTGTGGAGCGTTCCCTCGGCCTCCTTTCCTCTCCCCTCTTCTTGGGAGTCCTCTGGGCAGCTGCCACCACTGTGCCTGGTCTCTTAACTGTCCCCTCAAAGAGAAGTACCTCCTCACAGTGCCCCACAGGGGCCTGGGACTTGTCTGTCCATTCCCAACAGCAAGGGCTGGCGGATTGGCTGGGTGGGCTCCCTCACCTGCTTGCTTGCTTGCTCCAAGGCCCCAGAGGCACCATTCACCTGTGGAGCTTGTAGCCAGGGCTGCAACAAGCAGCTGTGCAAGCCTTTGGGAGGCAGAGATGCGAGAGGGCACCAGGAGGGAGGGAAGGGGTTCAGAAGCCAGTGTTACCTGTGGTACCCCTGAGCATCATTCAAGGCACCCCAGGGTGCCAAAGCACAGTGATTGAAAACCACTGCCTTAGGATTTAGGACTCAGGAGACCAGGGTTCAGATTCCTCCACTCGGCCTCAAAGCTTGCTGAGAGTTGCTGCCTCTCAGCCTAACCTGCTTCACAAGGGCACAGGAGGGAGCTGTGATCCTCATTCCATGACACCCTGTCCCCTTGCAGAGATTTATTTAAACTTGTTTATTTTTATGTAAATTTATGTATTCCCTCTTCCCCATGAACTCTTAGCTTCGGTTTTTATTTGGTTTGATGTTTTTATTATGTTTTTGGATATGCTGTAAGCTGCCCAGAGTGGCTGGGGAAACCCAGCCAGATGGGCAGGGTATAAATAATAACATTACTGTATTATTCTTTCATGCTGCCGTCTTTCCGCAGGGCCCTTTTGATGCAGAAAACTGCCCTAGCCAACACTCCATCAATCCGTATGGGAACAAAGAGAGCAGAGTCCTCTTTAGCACCTGGAACCTCGACCACGTGTAGGTACAAGTGCAATATCTGAACGGGCATTTCCTGCCGTTTTGGAAAGGCAAAAGGCAGCCTGATTTCTTCCGAATTTGGGGTTGGACAACCTATTCTAGCTTAGGGGCTGTGTTGCTAAGCAGGCAGCCTTCTGGGGGCCACATTACAATGCTGGGTGGGGCAATGGGTGTTACTTTAAAATGAACTTGAAAAGCAACAGCCCTGAGCCCTGAGATTCAGGACTCAGAATTCTGCTATTTCCCCTGGGTTGGCACAGAACTTGCACTGCCTTGGGTCCCCAGGAAACATTTATTTCCAAATTCTGAAAAAGGCTCTAGATATTAACATCCACAGGGCTTGCTTTCTGTTTCAGAATCGAGAAGAAGCGGACGGTCCTCCCGACGTTAGCAGAAGCTGTAAAGGGTCGAGACGGTAGGGAAGTGAACTGGGAGTACTTCTACCAGCTGCTGTTTACCGTCCATAATCTGAAACTGGTGCACATTGCCTGCCACAAGAAAGCCTACCACAACCTCAGCTGTGACAAGAGCAAGATCTACCGAAAACGGAAAGGGGTCCACAAGATCCGGAAGTGACCCCCCCCCCCCCATTTGCCAAGGGACTGACTTCTAAGTTGTGGGTTGATGTAACTTTTTCCTGAGCACTTGGGTGGGTGGTCTGGCAGACGAGCGTTTATTTTGCGGAGTCCCAATGCCTTCTTGGCCCTTGACCTCAGTTCCACGTGCCAGTCTCCATCAGGAGGAAGGGCACACATTTTTGAACTCTCAAATGCTGGCGACTCCATTGATTTCCCTGATGTGGGTGCCTATTGGCCAGGGCCCATGCCGTCACCCAAGTCAAACAATGGATTCTTCTTCACATCCTATGGGGATTTTGCAATGTTTAAATGGAAGGCTCACTGTTTACCTATATGAGTACTCGGTGTGGCGGAAGTTCCACCATGCAAAGCGCGGGGAAGCCCTAAATCAAGTAGTAGAAACAGAAAATGGCTTCACTGCCTTATGTTTTCTGTGCCATTTTCAGCCTGGCTTATCCTGCAGTACTGCAGAATGGAACATGAAAAATAAGAAACCAATCACATATGCTGGAGTCCTTCATTTCAAGCCCAGAGCCTGTAAAGCCCTGATTTTATTTCTGTAGCATATCTAGCTCTCCTGTCTAGTAGAGTCCTAAGCACGTCTGTTCAGAAACAAGTCCTACACATTTAGGACAACTGTATGCTCCCCCCACACCAACTTCCCCTTCACGCCAAGCCCTATTACCTCTTCAGCTTCCTCCCAGTCTTCTTCCTCATTGTTGTCCCACCAATCCCCTGGCTCTGAGCCTTCTTCCCTTGGGGATTCCCCAGCTGGTTCCTCCCACCATTCCTTTGCGTCCAACAAGTCCAGGACACCAGGACACAAGAAGTGTATCACATGCAAAATGTTGGTTGCTAGCCATGGAAATAGAAAGCAGAACAGGGATTAATGCAATGAGCAGTGTGATGTCACACAGACAACTGGTTCTCTAAGCTGTGTGGGATAATGCTTAGAGCGACGGGGGTCAAAATCCCCACTTGGCCCCTCTGGCTGACCTTGGGCCAGTCGCTGCCTCTCAGGCTAACCTACCTCACAAGGCTGTTGTGGAGATTGAATAAGGAGGGGGAGAACCATGTACACCACCTCAAGCTCTTTGGAGAAGAATCTGGGCTATAAACACAGTAAATAAAATACCTCCCAATTACTTTTAAGGAGGGGGGGGCAGGAAACAGAGGTGGTTTCCTTTCAATTTGACTCTAAATCAGGGGAGGATACCCTAAAGCCCTCCAAATGTTGAGACTCCAGCTCCCAATTTAGCTTGTTTGTACAACCAATTGTCAAGTATGCTTTGAGTCCAGGAACATCTGGAGGGATGCAGGTTAGCCTAACTTACTATAAAGAGCTAGACAGATTAGTGGAGGAGAGGATTATCAGCTGTAATTAGCTAAGGCGACTAAGAGGAGCTAAACTGTGAGAATGCCGTCATTTCCAGATGCCCATTTGGAGGCACCCAACTTGCTGCTGTAAGACATTTGAACAGAGCAGCCTTCCCCAGCCTGTTGCCCTCTAACTGTTGGACTACAATTCCCATCATCCCTGATCCCTTGCTGGGTGGTTACTGGGAATTTATAGAGCTCACAACATCTGGAAGGCTGGATTAGATGACACATCTATTATCCACCAGGGCTCTTCTATTATTTCTCAAAATCCTCTGCAATAGTCTAGGCTTCTATGGCAGATCAAATGGGGTAGAAGCTTCCCTGAGGTAGAAAATTTGGTAAACGCCCCCCCCCGCTGCCCAGCTTAGCCCTGTGGCTCCTCAATTTCTGCACTGCTCCTCCATGCTGTGTTTTCCTCATGTGCAATAAAAATTAAATAAAATCCTGCCAACACAAATAACACTGTCATTTGGGAACTACCCGACAGTCTTCCGTTCATTAGGAGCAACAAAATCCAGAGAGATTTCTCTTCTCTGGCATCAGCCGCTTTGCAACATGAACTACCACAACTTAAGGGCTCTATAAATTGTTTTTAATTAGTTCTCTACTAAGCTTCTGCCGTTCCAGGCCGCTGCCTCGCAACCTGGGTGATCAGCAGTGCAAGAAATACTGTAGGCAAAGTGGATCGTTACCTCTTTGGAAAAGGAGGCTGGAGGGGATAGTCATTCATACTGGAGCTAGCATCTCTCACTGTGCCCGAGAGATCCTGCAAACCCTCCTCCCAAGCTTGCTGGAGCGACCCCTGAGGTCTAAGAGCCTGCAGGAAGTTGCGAAGTGACCCCACAACTCCCACCTTCCAAGCTTGCATTCTCACAGGAATCAAGATACTGACTTGTTTCCCCCACACATGCTGCTTCTGGGAACTCTTTGCTCTTCTCCCCTTCTGGGAGTCAGGAGTTGTTCGTAACAAGTGCTGTCAAAACTTTCTGCTGACTTTCTGCCTTTGCCTCGCACGCAGTCTGTGACTTTGCCTCCAACATCAGAACTGGGAGGGTTAACTTTTTCAGAAAAGAAGATGCACTTCTCTAGAAGATGCAACAGCGGTGGTGAGATGCACATTTGCGTCAGGGAAAAAGAAATGGCAGCTACTGAAGGTGACCGGGTCAGTGCTCGGTGCTCAAGCGACTTCTTCCTTTTCATCGTCGTCATCGTCCTTGGCTATGAAGTGTCCCTTTCTCAGCTCTCGCCTGCTGGCAGACACCCGGGAGAGAGGATGGGCTGGGAGGTCCTAGGAAAGGAACAAGCCAAGAGCAGTCTTAATGCATGGGCCAAGGTTGCTTCAGACAGACCACTCGGGGCCCTGTGTGACTCCAGCTCCCATCAGCCTCAGCCAGCATGGGATCATGGGAACTGTAGCCCAACAGCATCAGGAAGGTACCATGTTAATTATTCCTAGAACGCATGAACACCCGGGACAACTGATTAGACATGTAAAGCTTCTGGAAATTGTGAAGCTGTGGAAAAGAACTGTTCCCCCTCCATTCTCCCCCTCCCTGGGAAATTTTTTTGGGGGGGGATTGAAAAAATATCTTCATTTTTTTAGACCCTTAATGGATCAAAGTCACTTTGTTACTTTAGGAACATGAAATGTATTAAAATGTATAAATTGGTTTGCCATTAAATTATCGTGTTTGATATACCAAAAATGCAATTTATTCAGCCAATGATTACAAACTGAATTTACTTTTTAATTTCCTAAGAAAAATAAAAGTTAGAAATGGAGCTACAAGCTGCTGAACTGCAAGGAAACTGTTTGGCATCTCTTTCATTCTGCTGGTTTATGAGGACCAGGCAAATAAAAACAAAAACTTAATATTTCAACAACATTTATAGAAACACAAGAAAATAATTATCTATTCTTGGTTGTATTCAGCTACGTCATAGTCATGAGTAGATCCACTGAAATTAATTAACCTAAGATATGCATATGACACAACCTTGATGGCAGAAAGTGAGGAGGAATTAAAGAACCTTTTAATGAGGGTGAAAGAGGAGAGCGCAAGATATGGTCTGAAGCTCAACATCAAAAAAACGAAGATCATGGCCACTGGTCCCATCACCTCCTGGCAAATAGAAGGGGAAGAAATGGAAGCAGTGAGAGATTTCACTTTCTTGGGCTCCATGATCACTGCAAATGGTGACAGCAGTCACAAAATTAAAAGACGCCTGCTTCTTGGGAGAAAAGCAGTGACAAACCTAGACAGCATCTTAAAAAGCAGAGACATCACCTTGCTGACAAAGGTCCGTATAGTTAAAGCTGTGGTTTTCCCAGTAGTGATGTATGGAAGTGAGAACTGGACCATAAAGAAGGCTGATCGCCGAAGAATTGATGCTTTTGAATTATGGTGCTGGAGGAGACTCTTGAGAGTCCCATGGACTGCAAGAAGATCCAATCTATCCATTCTGAAGGAAATCAGCCCTGAGTGCTCAGTGGAAGGACAGATCCTGAAGCTAAGGCTCCAATACTTTGGCCACCTCATGAGAAGAGAAGACTCCCTGGAAAAGACCCTGATGTTGGGAAAGGTTGAGGGCACGAGGAGAAGGGGACGACAGAGGATGAGATGTTTGGACAGTGTTCTTGAAGCTACCAGCATGAATTTGACCAAACTGCGGGAGGCAGTGGAAGACAGGAGTGCCTGGTGTGCTCTGGTCCATGGGGTCACAAAGAGTCGGACATGACTAAACAACAAGATAACCATTCAATGGAACTACTTCAAGTAGGACTAGCATTGAACACCACTTTATGTCTCCCTCAGCCCTTCAGTGTCAAGCAGACATAAAGCACCCATTTCCATAAAAAAGGGAGCAGTCAAGTGAATGATGGGGGGCAACTTAAAATTTAGCTCATGAAGCTAGATCATAATAAGGAGCCAAAAAGCTCCCTCGTCCAAATTTATTAGTTGTCCCAGAAGTCCTATAAAGACATATCTTTTGGGCACCCTTGAAATTATTAGCTGTGATGACTATGTGACTGTTTTTAAATGTTTTTATTTTTAAAAACTTTTTCTTTCTCTGGTTTCTTATGGGCAGGACATACGTTTAATAAAATAATAATAAATAAGAATACGAGGGCTTACTCCTAAATGAGTGGGATTTGGGTTGCAGCCATAACCCCAAGCTTCCTTCTGCTGACCCCCTTCCCCTACCTGCATAAACGCCACACTGCCAAAGAATCGGTCTACCGGCAGTGGCTGGTTGCTGTCCTCATTCAAGAAAATGCTGTTGTCCAACTTGAAGCCTTGACTCAGCACCTCTGGCTCCATCTCAGAGTCATCCGACAACTGAGTTCCACAGCTTTCCTCTTCCTCCTCTTCTTCCTCATTCTCTTCCTCCACATTCTGGACACGGGGCTGGAAGAGGGCTTTGCCATCTGTACCTGGCGCTGATGGCTTCACACAGAGGCCATCATCTTCAGCCTCCAGCATCTCTTCAGCCGTCTGAGGAACCTCCTTCCCTTCGCTTTGCAGCATCATCTTGAGGTGTGGAAACTTCACGCCTGAGGCGGCTTTATCGGCTGTCTCTTTTGGGAAGAGAAGGTGGCTCGTGCCCGCACAGAAATCGACTCCTTGTATCTCCTGTTTGGCCAGGCTTTTCTTTTCACATTTTAGCTTCTTTGAAGGACGTTTGTCAGTTGCTTTGCGTGAAGGACCCTGTTTAGAAAAAAAAAAAAAGCCAGAGACTCAAACCTCCACATCAAATTGATGATAAACAGAAAAATGAGTTTCAGTTAGCCCAGAACAGAGATAGGAAACTATTACTCGACTCTCAGGCTCAAATCCCACCCAGCTCAGCAATGATGCTCACCGGGTAATTCTGGGCCAGTCCCTCTCAGCCTTGTAGGGTTGTTGAGAGGATGAAAGGAGAGAGAATTCCATATGCCCCTCAGAGCAATTTGGAAGGAATGATGGGATATCAATGACAAAATAATTTTTTTCTTACTAACCATCATCTCTACACCAAGCTCTTACAAAGAAATCTAAGATTCTGCAAAGCAAATATAACAGATCTATCTATCCAAGTTAAGCCCATATGAAAATCATGAAATCTTATTAGAATGGAGTAGTGGACTTAAAGAGACAGCAACACAATAATTGGACTTGGACGCCATAAGGCCTGGGTTCAAATTCCCCTTCAGCCACTGACACTCTGGCTGATCTTGAGCCATTTTCTCTTGGTCAAGCCTACCTCACAGGGGTGTTGTGAGAACCCTTCATTGGGAGAGGGGTCACCCATGTGATCACCTTGAGATATTTAGGGAAACGATGCAATAAGAACACATGAAACAAAACCTGTTTATTACTAACCCCGGCGACCAATTCACACAAACACGTGACAATTATTTGCATAAATTAGCATACGCACAACGGGCAGCCCTCTATGGTGAAGCATCCCTAACGGCCACCGCCAACCTGCAACTATTTAAATATATCAATATATATTAGCATATGCAAATCAGGGTGGAGCAGAACCTCCACCTTCGACTCACACTCCCGGCCCGCATGGAGAAGAAGGTCTGTCCGCAACCAGGTCAGGTCCGCCAGGCACCATCACCAACTTCCGGCGGCACGCAGAGCTACTTCCGCAGCCTCCCCGCAGGGAAAACCGCCAACCAAGATCAATATTCGGGCTCCTTCAGAAGTCACGGCCGCCATTTTATTCTGTGCGCTACGTCACTCCGCCCCCAGGAAAGCGAGATCATCGCCATCTTTGTTTAAGGCAGCGTTGCTCAGAGACAAAAATCAAGCGTCTCCAGTCTCTTCTGTGTTTCACCCCACTCAGAACTTATAGAGATGCCGCCTTACCCTCGCCGTCCGTCTTTCTTTTACTACTATTAACGACGAAACCAGGACTTCAGGAGGTCACACTGAGGAAAGAACGGACATCTTTTTCGAGGGCAACCGTGATGTCTGGTGACGATACAGGAAACACAGAGCCACAAAAAGTATAGAGAGACACGATCTGAATCTCACGTTTCACAAAGACCCCTTTCTAGCCCGCTAGTGAGAAATCCTAGGTTTTAGGCTAGGTGTGCTATAAGAATTCTAAGGTCCCACATATAAAACAAGCGTTCATAAATGTACGAGGCAAACACATACATAAGTATATAAGCCACGTGTCTGAAATAGTACAGGAGAACAATCCTGGAGTCATTTTGACTCTCCCAAACCATTTTGACTCTCACAGTAACCTCAAATATTTCTCTGCAAGGAGGATGGAAATGGGAAAGCCTCTCCATTGTCTTTTGCTTACCTGTCTTAAGGGCATATGTCTGTATGAATAGGGTGAGCCTGTGACCTGGATTCAGGAACTAAAGTATTTACCATCACAAAAGAATGGGCTGTCCAGGTAATGCCTGACTATTATCCGGTATTCAGTGACTATTATCAGGTATTCTGGCAGACAGGATTTTTGTTGTAGACCGCCTGTTTCTGTGATGTATGCATGATTTTTTTGGGGGTGGTCTCTGGCTACAGGGTGGGCAACTTCAAAAGTCTATATAAGGGCTTGCACGCCATTGTTCTGGGTCCCTCCTGCCTCCTGCATGTGGGAGTGAGCACCCTGTTGCAACAGTTAATAAAGATCAAGCTTACTAGCTGCTTTGCTTCTCAGTATTCTCTGGCTGGCCTCTGTTATTTTCTCCTTCCGATAGGGAACCTACTTAATGACTCTATACGGGCTCTTGGATACCCAATAAGGGAAAAGGAGCAGTTTTTTCTGATAACAGGTAGGATGAAGCAGCAGGTGCCCTCTCCTTCCAGAACAAAAAATAATCGCAGAGCACCTGCTTGGCATGCAGAAGGTTATCCCCAAAGGCATCTTCAGTTAGGGCTGGGAGAGAACCCTTACTGAAACCCTGGAGAACTGCTGCCAGCCAGTGTAGGCAATACTGAGCTAGACAGGGCAATGATCTGACTCAGTATAAGAAGTCACAAATGCCTGGTTCTTCCCTGTACTTGTTTTGCACTTCCGTTTCCATGTTTTCTCAGCCATGGATATTTGTTGCTATTCTGCTATTTGCTGTCCACCCACTTGGCATACTGCCTCTCCCTCTTTTTTTGTAGGGGACCATATTCTGGAATTAAAATGATCCAATTGTTCTGCATGAACAACTGCTCCCTGGTTACATAGGTTAAATATCTTGTGTAACTAAGGAGAGCATATAGAAAGGAGAAAAGGCTCCTGTGTCTTCAGCTCTGAAGAGGGAATATTGGCAGGTGAACTTTCTCATGTCACAGTACTGTAGGGAGGTAGCTGCATCTGCGGAAATTAAAAGCTAAACACACAATAGCCTTTGCTGGCCTCATTTGCAGCTTGCTACCCTCCACCGTGGTTGGCGCTGTGGGTTAAACCACAGAGCCTAGGACTTGCTGATCAGAAGGTCTGCGGTTCAAATCCCCGCTACGGGGTGAGCTCCCATTTCTCAGTCCCTGCTCCTGCTAACCTAGCAGTTTGAAAGCACGTCAAAGTGCAAGAAGATAAATAGGTACCACTCCGGCAGGAAGGTAAACGGTGTTTCCATGCATTGCTCTGGTTCGCCAGAAGCGGCTTAGTCATGCTGGCCACATGACCCAGAAGCTGTACGCCGGCTCCCTCGGCCAATAAAGCGAGATGAGCGCTGCAACCCCAGAGTTGGTCACGAATGGACCTAATGGTCAGGGGTCCCTTTACCTTTACCTTTACTCTCCACAGTTAATACCAAGCCTAACAAGAAAGGAAAAACAAATGAACACATAAAGCTGCTTTTAAAAAACCCCAGAAAACTGAGTTAGGCCATTGGCTCAGCAAACCCAATTTTGTTTACTCTGACTGGCAGACAGAGTTCAAGGAAAGACAGACATTCTAGTTAGGCAAAAACATTCAAATAGGCCAGTTTGGAGATATCAATATTGTGCAGGTTGAAGAGACTGGATGCATAAAAACTCACCCCTCTTGGAAATAAACATTGTCCAGACCCATAAAAATATTTAACTTTGACACACAGAACTTTCTTGAAAAACCACAAGCATCAAAGATACACCCAAAATATCCATACAGTCTCTTGTGCTGTCTAGCACAGGCACAGCATCATAGAATGGGTAATATTTTTTATGTTTTTATATATGCTGGAAGCCGCCAAAAATGGCTGGGGCAACCCAGCCAGATGGGCGGTGTACAAATAATAAAATTGTTGTTGTTAAATATGAAATAATCCGAACAGACCTATAAGAAAAGGTCTCTCTCTTTCAGCATCCATTTTGCCTGGAGCTGTTTTCCTGGAGAGCTTCATTTACACCTTCACAGAGTTTCAGAGAAACCAAAGAACCAGCCACAACCCTTCAAACATGGTGAATTTGTAACACGCAGGAAACTGCTGTGGGGGGAAAACACACACCATGTTAGCAAAACTCTTTTAGCCATTCTCATTTCAGTGTGAGTTAAACCAATTATACTTAACAGGCCATGGAGCAGGGCTGTGGAGAAGGGGTTGAGAAAACTCTGGGCTGGATGTTTCCCACCTTCTACTCTGAGCAAAACTTCTTCAAATGGAACAAGAAAATGTGCCTCCAGTTTGGCTCTCTGAAGTTTCAGAAACAGCAATTTGACTACAGTAATTTAAGAAATGTGTTTGTGCATCTCTAACCTGAAAAAACCCCCAGTGTTTTCCAAACTCTCAGCCACTTGGTGGCAACCTTCGCCAGGGAATGATGTAGTTCCAATTGATAAAAAACGGCAGAGAGTCAAATTTCCGTACCTGCTTCTGTCTATGCAGGACCCCTCTCAATTCAGGAAAAGCCTGTGTCTAGTTTTGGCCAAACTAGGTCAGCTTGTGGATATATTGTAGTCATGAGTGGCTTGCAGGATGGATTGCACAAGGTGCTTGTCAGATCCCAAAGGTCCCAGAATTAGGACTGATGAAGGTGTGACACCCAGATGTCTGTGATCAGCTCTCCCTTCTGGTTTTATTTAAAAAACATTTTAAATAATAATGGGCTGTAGCCTGCAAAGCTTTACTCAGAGTGGACCCATTGGAATGAATGGACCTACATTAGCCATGTCTGTTAATTTCAATAGGTCTGCTCTGAAAAGGGCTGACAACCTAAGAAGAGCTTGCTCGGTCGGGCCAAAAGAGGGCTCATGTTATCCAGCATCCTTTTCTCACAGTGGCCAGTCAGATGCCCCAGAGAGAAACCAGCAAGGGCACTCTTTTCTCCTGTGGTTTCTAGCACAGAGAAGCATTGCTGCCTCCAACAGTGGAGGCTGAGCATGGCCATCATGGCTAGTAGCCATGGATAGATAGTCTTCTCCTTAATGGATTTGTCCAATGCTCTTCTAAAGCCATCTAAGTTGGGGAGCCATCACTGCCTCCTGTGGGAGCGAGTTCCATGGTTTACCTTTGTGCTTGCGTGAATGAATACTTTCTCCTATTTGCCCTGAATTGTCCAACATCCAGCTTCAGTTGGATGGCCCCAAATTCTGGTTGTATGAGAGAGGGACAGAAACTTTCTCTATCCTCTTTCTCATACCATGCATAGCTATATAAGCTTCTATCACATCACCTCTTAATCTCCTCTAAGAATTCCCAAACACTGCAACCTTTCATAGGGGATTCGTACATTTGATCTGGGAACGTACCCAGTCTGTCATCCTGGAGAGCCATGGCTGCAAGTTCATCCAATAGTGAACTAGATGGACCAACAGTTGACTCATTATAAGGCAACTTCTCCTGCTCCTGAGTACATCCCTGTAGGCCAGAGGTTTTCAACCAGTGGGGTGCCTTGAATGGTGGTCAGGGTGCCATGGGCGACACTGGCCTCTGTCCCTATCCCCCCCCCCATGGTGACTCGCATCTCTGCTTCCCAAAGGCTTGCAAAGCTGTTTATTGCAGCAGCCCTGGCTATAAGCTCCGCAGGTGAATGGTGCCTCTGAGAGGCACCTCTCTTTGGGGCGAGGGGGGAGAGACCAGGGATGGCAGCAGCAGCTGCCTGGAGGACTCCCAAGGAGAAGGGAGAGGAAGCTGAGGGAATATTCCACAAGTGAGGGTGTTCAAAAAAGGGTGAGAGGCTGCCAGCTCTGCAGGCAAGGGGAGACATAACTGGGCTCCTGAGCCCCACAGCGGTGCTGCAGAAAGAATGTAGTTGGTCAAGGGACCCAGGGACTCAAAAAGGTTGAAAACCTCTGCTGTAGGCCAAATAACAGCTCCACAGTGGGTGGGAGTGGGTTAAGAGGGGGGGGGGGAGAGATTTCACTCCTGTTCCCGCAGCACCGTCATCTTGAGTTGACCTCCCACCAACTGCTTTCGGTTTCTTATCTTATTTTTAAACACGGGAGATTCAATCAATGATGTCATGACGTTACATCTAGCATGGCCCTCAAGAGACGTCTTGATGCAGTAGGCTTTAAAATAGTTTCCATTATCTTCTAATTACGGGAGTATAAAAGGCAGCAATTGTGTGTTGTGGGAGCGTGCTGTACCAGGATGAAGAAGCCTGCACCCCAGTTGAAATGGAAAAGAAGAATGCGTGCAGCCCTAAAATCTCCGTGAGGTGAGAGACTCCAGGGGTCGCAGTTTTGGTTTTCTTGGAATGAAGGTCAGTGGAGACTGTGGTGTCTTTAGTGTACAGTGGTACCCCGCAAGACGAACGCCTCGCGAGACGAAAAACTCGCAAAACGAAAGGTTTTTTCGTTTTCGAGTTGCCTCGCAAGACGAATTTCCCTATGGGCTTGCTTCGCAAAACGAAGCTTGCCCCGGGGACAGCGGGTCTTCTCTTTTGAAGCAAGGGGCGGCGGGGAGATCGCTTCTCCCCACCGCCCCTTGCTTCAAAAGAGGTCCGGGGGCAGCGGGAAGCGCTTCCCGCTGCCCCCGGACCTCTTTTGAAGCAAGCGGCTGCGCTTCTCTACGCAGCCGCTTGCTTCAAAAGAGGTCCCGGACCTCTTTTGAAGCAAGCGGCTGCGGGGAGATCGCTTTTCTCCGCAGCCGCTTGCTTCAAAAGAGGTCCCGGACCCCTTTTGAAGCAAGCGGCTGCGGGGAGATCGCTTTTCTCCGCAGCCGCTTGCTTCAAAAGAGGTCCCGGACCCCTTTTGAAGCAAGCGGCTGCGGGGAGATCGCTTTTCTCCGCAGCCGCTTGCTTCAAAAGAGGTCCCGGACCCCTTTTGAAGCAAGCGGCTGCGGGGAGATCGCTTTTCTCCGCAGCCGCTTGCTTCAAAAGAGGTCCCGGACCCCTTTTGAAGCAAGCGGCTGCGGGGAGATCGCTTTTCTCCGCAGCCGCTTGCTTCAAAAGAGGTCCGGGACCCCTTTTGAAGCAAGCGGCTGCGGGGAGATCGCTTTTCTCCGCAGCCGCTTGCTTCAAAAGAGGTCCCGGACCCCTTTTGAAGCAAGCGGCTGCGGGGAGATCGCTTTTCTCCGCAGCCTCTTGCTTCAAAAGAGGTCCCGGACCCCTTTTGAAGCAAGCGGCTGCGGGGAGATCGCTTTTCTCCGCAGCCGCTTGCTTCAAAAGAGGTCCCGGACCCCTTTTGAAGCAAGCGGCTGCGGGGAGATCGCTTCTCTACGCAGCCGCTTGCTTCAAAAGAGGTCCCGGACCTCTTTTGAAGCAAGCGGCTGCGGGGAGATCGCTTTTCTCCGCAGCCGCTTCCTTCAAAAGAGGTCCCGGACCCCTTTTGAAGCAAGCGGCTGCGGGGAGATCGCTTTTCTCCGCAGCCGCTTCCTTCAAAAGAGGTCCCGGACCCCTTTTGAAGCAAGCGGCTGCGGGGAGATCGCTTTTCTCCGCAGCCGCTTGCTTCAAAAGAGGTCCCGGACCCCTTTTGAAGCAAGCGGCTGCGGGGAGATCGCTTCTCTCCGCAGCCGCTTCCTTCAAAAGAGGTCCCAGACCCCTTTTGAAGCAAGCGGCTGCGGGGAGATCGCTTCTCTCCGCAGCCGCTTGCTTCAAAAGAGGTCCAGGGAACACCTGCCCCAGCCGCCCCGCTTCGGAACGCTGCTCCGAAGCGGGGCTGTGGGGCGGGAACCTCTCCCCCCGCCGCCGGGCATCGGAACGATGCCCCGATGCCGGGCGGTGGGGCGGGAACCTCGCACCCTGCCGCCGGGCATCGGAACGAGGTCCTGGACCTCTTCTGAAGGCAGGCGGTGGCAAAAGTCTTTGCTCCCCCCGCCTGCCTTCCCGGGACAGCGGAGACTTCTCCGCTGCCCCGGGCGATCTTAAAATGCTGGCGGGCGGGAGCGAAGCGTTCGCTGCCGACCCCCAGCATTTTAAAATCTCCCCGGGGCAGCGGAGACTTCGCTCCCGCCCGCCAGCATTTTAAAATCGCCCCGGGACAGCAGGGGCTTTTAAAATGCTGGCGGTCGGCAGCAAAGACCTCCTGTCCCCGGAGCTTGCAGGGCGGGAGGTGGGAAGAAGGGCTTTTCTTCCCACCGCCAGCCTTCAGAACAGCCTTCTGAAGGCTGGCAGTGGGAAAAAAGCCCTTGTCCCCCCCCCCCAGCCTTCAGAAGAGGTCGGGGGACAGACTGTCCCCGGACCTGGTCTGAAGGCGGTTTCCCTAGGAACGCATTAATTGATTTTCAATGCATTCCTATGGGAAACCGTGCATCGCAAGACGAAAAACTCGCAAGACGAAGAGAATTGCGGAACGAATTAATTTCGTCTTGCGAGGCACCACTGTATATGGTTTTATTTACGCATCTGCACAACCTGAGCATAAGTTGGCGGGGTTCGCAGCAGTAGCGCACCATCAGATCTTGCTTCTCTACTAATCGCAGCTTTGGATCCAGCACGAAGCAAGCATGTTCAAGGTGTCTCCAGCTTCCAGCCTTCTTGCAGCTCAGCTGACACCCCCCCCCCCCCGGTTATGCTAATCACAGTACTTGACTACTCAGGCACTATTGCCTCGACAAGGGGACTGGTTTGGCAAGCTTGCTCTCATGCCTTCTACCCCAACAGATCCTTGATCCCAAGAATCGGAAGGCACTTGGCATCATCCAGACTAGCCTCCAACAAACTCACAGCAATACAGTGTGTGGCAATGACAGAAGGCGGTTGAAGCATCCTCCGTGCCACTGTGAGAATGGGATAGTGGACTAAATCGGCCACTGGCCCTTATCAAGCAGGGCTTTTCTAACTGGGTTTTGAAAGATAAACCTCCAAGAGGTGGACCCAGGTCAGCTGGAGCCAAGACACAAGGAGCTGGGTGAGGGGTAGAGCCAGGATGGAATCCAGGGAGAAGGAGGAGCCAAGGTACCAATGGGTCACATTGTGGGTGGAGCCAGGCAGAATCCGGCGGTTCTTGGGTGGAGTTTTGCCCAAACACTGCTTGACTGAAAGGGTCGATTTATACTAGTTAGACAAGTGAAATTCAGCAGGGTTAGTAACCCAAATCGCAAGCTTTTTCGAGGTGAGAGAGGGAGAAGCAAGTCTTGTATCGACTAGGCTCTTCCATTGGATTTGGCCAAGGCCCGACACAAGCAAAAAAGGTCCTTCTTCATGCAGCGCATAGCCAAACTCTGGAACTCTCTCCCACAGGAAGCAGTGATGGCCAACAACTCAGCTAACTTTAAAAGAGGGTTAGACAAATTCATGGAGGATAAAGCTATTCATGGCTACTAGCCATGATGGTTCTGCTCTGCCTCTAGGGTCAGAAGCAGCAATGCTTCTGAATACCAGTTGCTGGAAGCCACAGAACAGAGGAGAGAGCTCTTGTGCTCAAATCCTATTTGCAGTTTTCCCATTGAGGCATCTAGTTGGCCATTGTGAGAACAGGTTGCTGGATTGCATGGGCTCCCTTTGGCCTGATCCAGCAGGCTCTTTCTGATGTTTTTTATGTTCACATGCCAAGACTGCTGTAGGCTGTGTGGTCTTCATTTTAAGGCCTCCTGGAAAATAATAATCATCTGGCGCCACACCCACAGTTCAAAGCAAACCTTGGCAGGGTGCAAATGGAAGGATGAAGCATCACATGGGTCCTTGCTGCGCATGCACAATGCATTTAGATGCATGTGCATGGGGCACAATGTGCAAAAAGGGGATCCACTTGCACCACTGCTATTTTTAGAAGAAGGATAACTGTCGGCGCCTGCCTCTTCCCTCTGTTATTACATATTGCTGAAGCATCTTATCTGTCTGCCATCTTCGTTTGCTCTGCAGCAGCCCATCCTCTGCTGGTCAAAAAGCCAACGTGGCTTTCATGCAGTTAAAGGCAGAGCAGGAAAACACCCCACAATACATTACCTATTGTTCAAAGGCGGCTGTGCGCTTCCTGCATGGTCTCCTAGGGGCTCCTCCGGGCAAGCTGTTTGTTAAGCATTCATCCCGATCTGCTCGCAGAAAGCTGACACAGAGGTTATACAAGGTCCGGCCTGTTCGCATGTAGAGTTTAAATGCGGCAGGGAAAGTTAACTTTAGTTAAACGAATCCTTGCTTGGAGCATGCCTTTGGTTGAAAGGCATTCAGACGGAGACTTGGTATGAAGTCAGAAAGCATGTGTTTATTAAGGGAAGACCATTCCCTGATAGGAAAGAGATCTGTAGTCCTAGATAACTATCTAGCGGCATAGAATCGTAGAACTGAAGTGCTGGAAGGGGTAACCAAGGGCCTTCTAGTCCAGGGGTCGGCAAACTAAGGCCCGGGGGCCGGATGTGGCCCACTGGGCTCGTTAATCCGGCCCGCAAACCTTGCGGACCCTGCTGCCCGCTCAATCAGTCCCCATGCTAAACCGGCGCGGCATGGAGGCCTCGCCACACAGGGACTGACTTTCATGACACTGGCGTGGCTTCGGATTGGCTGCAGGAAGCTCCTGCAGCCAATCCAAAGCCACGGACACCTCTGGGCAACTCCCCTTCCTTCCTGCCAAGGTGGCCACATATGGCCAAGAGCTGAGCGGGAGGAAGCGGTGGTGGTGGGGAGGCTGTGTCCACTGCCCAGGTCAGCGGTATGGGCTCTGTGATCTGTGGACCCCTGGCCAAGGCAAAGGACGATGATGACACTGCTGAAGACGAGGCGGCGTTGGCGGCTGTGGTGTGAGTGGCGACGGGGGCGGGGGGTTCCTTTTGGGAGAGGGGGTCCTTTCGGGGGGGGTCCTTTCAGGAGGGGTTGCTTTTGGGAGAGGGTGGGTCCGGCCCCCCACAAGGTCTGAGGGACAGTGGACCGGCCCCCTCCTGAAAAGGTTTGCTCTAGTCCAATCCCCTGCAATGCAGGAATGCAACCATGACCGGCCCTTTGTTCCCAGAGGCTAAATCCAAAATGGCATCTTGCCTCGACGTCCATAGAAAGTGCGAGCATCAGGGAGTTGTAAACAGGATGCAACCCAATATCCATCTACAGCAAAGTGGGAGACTCTTTGTGCTCCACCATGATCTTGTGGCTGATGGACACAGCTGCTCCTTATGCTATCTGGGAATAGAGATCTGAGCAAGAATGCAAGAAGAGCCTGCTGGATCAGGCCAATGGCCCATCTAATCTATCATCTTGTTCTCACAGTGGCTGAACCTGATGCTCCAGTGTGAAACCAGCAAGCTGTATTTGAGCACAAGAGTCCTCTTGCCTCCTGCGGTTTCCAGGAACTGGTATTCAAAAGCATTGTTGTCTCTAAAGGTGGAGACAGAGCCTAGCCATCCTGACTAGCAACCATCAATAGCTCTCTCCACCACGAAGTTGTCTAATCCTCTTTTTAAACCATCCAGGAATTGCACAGGCAGTGGTTGTCTTCTGCCGAGATCTCTTCCGGGTCTCATGTGCTCCCAGGCCCATAACTGTGTCACATTTACAGCATTGTCAAATCTGCCACCTTCATTCTTAGGGGGGAAAAAATAAGAGAAGGACCAGCACTCTTTTGTTTCCTTGTGGAACTAGGACACACCACAAGCTGGTATCATAGCTGTCAACATTTCCCTTTTTTTAAGGGAAATTCCCTTATTCCGAATAGGATTCCTCGCAAGAAAAGGGAAAAGTTGACAGCTGTGACTGGTATGGTTGTTCTTGTTGTTTTAAGAAAAAAAAGGCAGTTGCTTCTAAACTTGGAATTCAAGTTTAGGTTTAAATCATGCTTTACAAGGAGTAAGATCAGCCAGGGCAGGGCATTGTAGAATAGGTTGGTGGTGAGAGATTTCACAACTCTATCTTCCTCCAATTGTTTCCCTGCTAAACATCTAGGAATCACCCTCTGTCTTTTAGATGCTGCAAGATTTTGCTGTCTTTGCTGCAACAGACTAAGGCAGCTACCCCTCTAGAGATTTAAAAAAATAACAATATTACACAGTCCTAGAATCATAGAGTTGGAAGCGACCATGAGGGTCAGCTGCTCCAATTCCCTGCAATGCAAGAATATGCAGCTGTCCCATATGGAGACTGAACATGCAACCTTGGTGTTATCAGCACCATGCTCTGACCCACTGATCCAGCTCTATAATTAAGAATATTTGTGGAAGTTTAAAAAGAGTCTCCTGAAAAGTTGACTCCTTCGTTAACTGAAGCTGCAGTAGAGGTATTTGCATGGCGCTTAAAGGAGTGACATCTGTTTTTTGGGTTTTTTGGCCACTCAAGTGCTTCAAATTCCTTGCAAACAGAATAAAGCCCCATGCCTGAAACTTCTACAAAATTCACAAATGCTGACCTAGAGAGTAAACTACTTCCATAAACCGAAAGTCTCTTCATAAACACGTTGCATTATTTAGTGTGATTTCTTTGGGGAGTTGAATATATATATATATATATATATATATATATATATATATATATAGTACTCTGGCTTTGTGTAAATGTATCTGTCTGGTGTACACAACATGACGATGACTGAAGTCATTTTTTTTACAGGAGTCTCATTAAAGATAGATGGGCGATGTTGATTTTGGCAAGTTTAAAACTACTTAAGCCCCTGTACCGGAATGAATATTTGATGCTCACATTTATTAAATTCCACCCCCGCCCCCCAACATCAAATTGACACGAAATGCGTATGGATCTTTTCCAAGCCAAGGTTGGGGTAGGCAGAAGAGAGTAAGGCGATGGGGTCTGCTAGGAGATTATTTAAAGGTGACGAAAAGGATGATAAAAGGGTGGCATGAGTGGTGAAGTTTATAAGCACAGGAAGTGGATGAAGATAAGTTTTTTCCTCCTCTGTCTCTCAGTCTCTCTCTCCAAGTGCAAGAAACCAGAGCCAATGACTGAAGCAGAGCAGCAAGATCAAGGGGATAGACAGGGACTTCCCTATGCAGAAAGTTTGCAGCCTTTAGGGCTTTTTATTTTAGAGAGAAGGCGAGTCAGAGGCCATGTGGTAGAAGTTTATGTATTTGCGTGGCGAGTTCCTGCCCCCCCCGGAAAATAAAGACACAAGACACCAGAGTTTAAGGTTAATGGGTCGAATTAGGCCACAACTTTATTGATTACAGGAATTGAGAGGTATTGGCTTAGGCATTGGTCCTATCAGCTAACCGGCTTCAGCCCGCTTGGATGAAGACCGGCAACGGTTAACCTCCAGTAGGGGGAGTCCTGCTGATGCCCACACCTCTATAGGCTTAGGATGAGGTCACGCCCCCCGGAATCCTTTACCGGACTACCCTTCGATTTGGGGGAA
The DNA here is from genome assembly GCF_964188315.1 of Podarcis muralis. Taxonomy (NCBI): domain Eukaryota; kingdom Metazoa; phylum Chordata; class Lepidosauria; order Squamata; family Lacertidae; genus Podarcis; species Podarcis muralis. Next base: position 29,692,403 of record NC_135661.1, on the reverse strand, counting down.
GGTGATGGCGCTTCCTCCCCACCCTTTTATCTGCATAACAATACCCCTACCAATGCCTAACCGCCAATGCCCGGGAAGTCATGACGATTGCTACGAGGTAGGCGAAAAAACCAGTTAGCTGGTGCCAATTTGCCAAATGGAAAAATTCCTATCAGGCCCCTTAATGGTGACCAACCAAAGCCCATAGCAAGGTCGGAGAACCTTGGGCAGGGTGGGAAAACCCGGTCAGCGGGAGCGCGGCACTGCAAAGAGGGCAGTCCTCGGCTGCACCAGCCCTAAATAGGGCGGGCCACGCCCCCCTGACCAGCCGATTGGCTGGCTGGGGGAATGACACGGCCGAGGATTCCCCTAGTATCGCGGGGGCTGAGAGCCAGCCCCCGCGTGCGTGGGGGAGGGGCTTGAAGCCCGCAACCCCATCTCCTCTCTAGTTCGGAAGTGGCTTTCTCCATGGCATCGAGAAAGTGGACAGAGAAAAGTTTCTCAAAACACTAGTACTTGTGGACATCCAATGGAAGATGTGGGACAGAAAAGAGAAAAGTACTTTTTTGTGCAGCGCATAGTTCAACTTTGGAACTCCCTCACACCCCAGCCAACCAGATGCCTCTTCTGAGAAAGCTCCAAGAAGGATCCAAGCACAGGAGCAACACTCTCCCCTCCTGCGGTTTCCTGGGATTCAGAAGCACTGCTGCCTCCAACTGTGAAAACAGAGCATAATCCTCATGGCTAGTAGCTGTCTATAGCCTTCTCCTTCATGAATTTCTCTAATCCTCTTTTAAAGCCGTCCAAGTTGGTGGCCATCACGGCCTCTTGTGGGAGGGAGTTCCACAGTTTAACTATGCATGGTCTCCTAGGGGGAAGTACTTTATTTTGTCTGACCTCCTGAAACATTCAGATTTATTGGATGTATGCGAGTTCTAGTGTGATGAGCGGCGGAGATAAATTTCTCTCTCTCCACTCTCTCGATGCCATGCGTAATTTTCTAAACGTCTACGATGTTGCCTCTTACTCACCTTTTCTCTAAACTTAAAAAGCCCCAAAGGCGGCAACGTTTTCTTTACGGGGGTGTCATTCCACCTGCAGTTCTCCAAATGCTACTTTGGGCCTCACCCTGACGGTTATTGACAGGCTGCCCGGGGTCCTTCCTGCTATCTAAAGAGGCAGGGAATGGAAAACACCAGCAGGAACTGGCAAGTCTCCGAGATTTCCTCCCTGGTGTCACCTCCTGTTTGGTGTGAAAACGCCAGGGGGAGGCTTTTGACATTTCAAGTGTGTTCTCCAATGCGACGGGCTTGCCTGCCTTAGGCTAGCTGAGGAAATCTTGCCTACAGATGTCCAATTATCACTGCAACATCTACTCATGATACTGTAGCAGCGCGGCTTTCGTGTGCCCGCCAATGTTTAACAGATGAAACCAGGCAGGTGCTGCTTGCAACAGCCCAGTTCTTACAACTGGAGGGCTGGGATGGGCCACCACTTCTTCCAGCCCAGGGTTGCTCGCTCGCCCCCTTCAGAAACAGCAGCACAGTGAACATTTTTCAGGGGTTGCTATGGGAGCCGAATTGATTGGATCTAAGTGTCAGAGGGCCTAAGCATCTCTGGCAGGGTGGACTGTTGCAGACAGTGCTCCCCCTCCCAAATGTTTAGGGGTAGTCTCATTTTTCTACTCATATTGAAATACTGCCCCTCAATGAGGTCAAACTTATATTCACAAAATGTTTAGGGTTATGCATCCCCCTGCGTCCCCCTAGAAAAAAAGCACTGGTTGCAGATATTAATATTGCGCAGTTTGAAGAGACTGGAAGCTGAAGAACTGACTCCTTTTGGAAGAAATCATTGCCCAGGCCCATAAAAATATTATTCAAACTTTTACTAGGCAGAACTCTTCAGAAACAGAACATAAGCACCAAAGATACATCCCAAAATATCCATACCATGTCTTGTGCTGCCCAGCACAGGCTCAGCATCTTAGAAAATCTGAAATAACTCAAACAGATTTAGAAGCAGAGGTCTGTCTCTCCCCACAGCCTTCATTGGCCTTAGGCTGTTTACTGTCCCTTCAGAAGAGCTTCATTTACATCCATGGAGTTTGGGAAACAAAGACTCAAAGGCAACTCCCTTCAAAATGGTGATTTGCAACTCTACACCGTCATCATATGATCAAAGGTTCACTCTCAGCACAGAGTAGAAAACCATCAACAGGTAATCACTAATCCATTAAGGAGCTCAGAGTCCTATGGAAAAAACTACCATGGAAAAACCCCAATGTTAGCAATGCACATTTAGCCATTTCCCATTTCCAACCTTCATCAATACACATACATTTTCTGTTTCTGTGTCAATTAAATCAATAGGCTTAACATGGAGGTCCAGACACCAGCTGTCTCTGATTATAAGGTGGTGTCAGTGTTAGTAGTACTAAGGGAAGAGGTCCAGTGGTGAAGGGAAAGGGGCTTCTGGTGCCTGGAAACCAAGCTCCTCATGGAAAAACAGGTCCCTGCAGCGGTAGATGGAGGGAGGCCAAGGATATGTGGGTCTTCCACAGCACCATTGGTGGATGGTGGCTGCATAAATAGTTTTAGGATAGGTGGGATCAGGAAGCAGATGCCTCCTCTTCCTGCCTGCTCCTCAGAGCCGGTGCATCGCGCAAGGCTGGGCCTCAACAGCAGCCTCTCCTCCTCCCTGCTTGCTCTCCAGCAGCCGTTACAAGTTGCCCAAGGGAGGAGGCCAGCAGCGGCAGCCATGGAGAGGCAATGGGATGTTTCCTTACAGTCACCTCTTCCGCCCCTTGGGACAAGCGCCAGCTCACCCTCTCCTTCCTGAGGTTGGTGGCACTGGCTTGGGAAATAGGGACATTCCGGGATTAAACCAGAAGCCAGGACTGGCCCTGGAAAATAGGGACACTTGGGGGGGGGGTAACGCTGTGAATTGTATAGAGGGGGTGGCACGAATAGAGCAGGTGGAATGTGTGTGTGACTTGGTGGCACTGTGTGTGGTTTTGAATGTATTTTTTGAGGTACAATGGTACCTCGGGTTAAAGACACTTCAGGTTATAAACTCCGCTAACCTGGAAGTAGTACCTCGGGTTGAGAACTTTGCCCCAGAATGAGAACGAAAATCATGTGCCGGCGGTGCGGCAGCAGCGGGAGACCCCATTAGCGAAAGCGCGCCTCAGGTTAAGAACGGCTTCAGGTTCAGAACGGACCTCCGGAACGAATTAAGTTCATAATCTGAGGTACCACTGTATGTTTTTATTGCCTATGATGTTTGAATGCTTAATAAAGCATTCAATAACCAAACCCTTGATCAGCACAATCTTCTTCTACTACCACTATTAATGGGACAATTGCTTTATCCAGAAGAGCTCTTCCTGGCCAATGCAGCCTTGCCAATAGGAGAATTGTCAGAATGTTTCCCAACTTTCCTAACTTGCCCCTTCCTTCCTTCCTTCCTTCCTTCCTTCCCACTCCCCATCCCTAATTAACTGCACACCAGCTTAACAGCGTAGTGCAAAATTCAGAGGTAATAAAAGGGGGGGGGGAAGTCCCTGGGTGGGTGTGGCGTTGTGCTTCTTTGTTTTGGTTCTGGCATTTTGTCTGAATCCTGTAATGAATAATTTATATAAAAGCTTTATTGGAGCCTGGAGTCACCCAATAAATGTTCCAGGAGAACATGTGCCGATATTTCAATGTTAATACCTCTCCAGTGGATTCCTCTGACAGGCCCTAGACCAGAATGCGGCCGCGACATCCCTTTATTTATGCACGATACCATCAGCTCGCTGCTATTTGCATTGTGCCACCCCCCCATCCCTAAACCTCCCATTGAGTTGTTAGGATGATGGAATCAGAATGTGCCAAGCGTAGCCAGAGGATGGTGGTTGCCTCGGCTGCCAAACCAGAAGGGAGATTGTTGCCAGGATCCTGCGATTTCAGGATGAAGCCTGGGCACAGGACAGAAGCTTGGTGTGTGTGTGTGTGTGAAGAGCAATGGGTGTCAGCGGTACTCAAGCTTGTAAGTAGAGTAGGCACACAGTTGTCTGTTAGGTCAGGCAGATGTCTCCCGACTAAATTTTGGCTTCTATCAATTTCTTGTTAAGGTAAAGGTAAAGGTAAAGGTACCCCTGCCCGTATGGGCCAGTCTTGCCAGACTCTAGGGTTGTGCGCTCATCTCACTCTATAGGCCGGGAGTCAGCGCTGTCCGCAGACACTTCCGGGTCACGTGGCCAGCGTGACAAGCTGCATCTGGCGAGCCAGCGCAACACACGGAACGCCGTTTACCTTCCCGCTGGTAAGCGGTCCCTATTTATCTACTTGCACCCGGAGGTGCTTTCGAACTGCTAGGTTGGCAGGCGCTGGGACCGAATGACGGGAGCGCACCCCGCCGCGGGGATTCGAACCGCCGACTATGCGATCGGCAAGTCCTAGGCGCTAAGGTTTTACCCACAGCGCCACCCGCGTCCCATCAATTTCTTGTTATTCCAGTCTTAAGTTCGCATCTCTGCATTTCCTCATTTCCACATCAGTTATTGTTTTTATCTTCTGCAGATTCATCCACATTTGAGTGAAATTTCCTCCTAATATACGTAAGAAGCATTTTCCCTAATATAATGCAATCTTATATGTTATTTTCACTAATATAAGTATTTATATGCGCAGTATACTCCAGGATATGCATTTTTGGATACATTACTTGGTGTCGCAAAATTCAGAGACATGTGACTGCATTTCAGTTATTATCTGCAATTATTAAGTTTGCAGATGACACCACCATAATGGGTTTAATAACAGGTGGAGACGAATCAGCGTATAGAGGGGAGGTCCAAAAGATATCTGCATGGTGCCTAGGGAACAACTTGCACCTTAATATCAGCAAGACAAAGGAGATGGTGTTGGACTTTCGGAGGAGGAGAGGAGAACTAGCCCCGCTGTACATTGGGGAGGGCTGTGTGGAAAGAGTCTCTTCCTTTAAATTCCTAGGAGTTTATCTCAGCAAATACCTTACTTGGAAAATCAATACAACCCAGGTGGTTAAGGAAGCCCAACAGACTCCATCTCCTGAGAATATTGCGAAAGAATGATGTCAATCAACATTTGATGATCTCCTTCTACCGGTCAACAATAGAAAGTGTCCTTTCATACTGCATCACGGTGTGGTACGCTGGTTTGACATCAACAGATAGGAAGTGCCTACAGAGGGTGGTGCACAAAATATTATGGGCTGTCCCATGAATCCGCTGGATGAAATAGCGGAAGAACGTTGCCTCAGGTGAGTGAGGAAACTTCTTAGGGATGATTCACACCCTGGGCCAGTACTTTCTTGATCTCCTGCCCTCAGACAGAAGATATAGAAGCATGATTAGTCGCACCAACAGGGTAAAGAACAGCTTCTATCCATGGGCTGTTAGGCTGCTGAATGAAAAGATAACAACAGGGCAACTGACTTTCGGGTTTGGTGTGTGTGTGTCAGTAAATGAGGGGAATTAAGACTAAGAGAGCTGAGTGGGGGTTGCTCGTGTAATCTCACTGTATACAAGTTGTACAAGTGACAATAATGTATTTCAATTTCAATTCAATTAATTTCAATTTCAATTAATATTGTCTCAGAAAATGTAAATTTGGCAAATCCACCTTAAAATATGAACTCTTTATCACTGAATCACACTTCCCCCCTCCAAAAAAAGTTTACTTTTAGAGACTAACATTCTGCCTTCAGAAGATAGTGCCATTACGGCTGGGTTTTGTCAGACTTCTTCTGGGGTGCCCTGAACTAGACACAGGACTCCAGGTAGGGTCTGACCAAGGTAGTACAGCGTAGTACTATGACTTCCCTTGATCATCTGCCACTATTTCTGGTGATCCTTTTCAGGGCGGAGGTGAGGCTAGTCCGAAGGGTTGTTTTTTCATATGTGGTGGACTTGTAAAAAAATCAAGACTTTTGGGAAATGATACACAATAAATTGAAAAAAGATGTTTAAAATAGTCATCCTCCCAAAGCCTGAAGCATTTCTTTGGGGAACAATAGGAATAGACGTCCAAAAAAAAAGTTGGTTAAAATGTTTAAGTATGTGACCACTGCAGCTAGAATACAGTCATACCTCATGTTACGTCCGCTTCATGTTACGTTCTTTCAGGTTACGTCCTACGGCGAACTGGAAGTACTGGAAATGGTTACTTCCGGGTTTAGCCGCTTGCGCATGCGCAGACGCGCAAAATGACGTCATGTGCATGCACAGAAGCGGCGAATCGCAACCTGCACGTGTGCAGACGCGCCGCTGCAGGTTGCGTTCTTTTCATGTTGCGAATGGGCCTCTGGAACGGATCCCGTTCACAACCAGAGGTACCACTGTATTGTATGGAGATGGCGAAATTGAGACCCAAAAGATGAAATACTTGTGGAAGAGTGGAGACTCTTTTCGGATTACCTGATTCTTAGAACACAAGAAGAGCCTGCTGGATCAGGCCAATGGCTCATCTGTCCTCACAACTGGCCAAGCAGATGCCCATTATAGGAAACCCACAAGCAGGACCCATCAATAAGAGCCCCCCCACCTCCTGTGGCTTCCAGCAACTGGTAGTCAGAAGCATTTACTGGCTCTGACCACACAGAGACACACTGAGCACACTCCTTTGAGGCGTCTCTATCACAGGTGAGTGAATGCTTCCATTTCATCCAATGCAAAATCGGGGCCGAATCGCCCACTCCTGGCGAAAAGGTATTTGGTAGGAGAGGGGACCAAAGGCAGGAGCAGAAATTATGCAAAGATGCTGCAGCAGGCAGCCTCCTGTATACTGTGAGCACATGAGAACATTAAAAAACAAAAACAAAAACCCAGCAACCTTATTTCCCATAGTCCTCTGGCTCATCTCTTGTGGAGTGCCTGGTAAACAGTTTGCTAAGTCCACCCCCTTCATTAGCTTCAACCAGAAGCTAATCCAGGGATGGAGGACCTCTGAGCCCCTTTCATTCGGCAAAATGAAGGCTCAGGTTCCCCTGGGGCGCCCTGTCAGTAGCTCGACAGTCTCATGCTGGCCATTCTGTGCAACCGCAGCCAACTCCTGGGGGAGGGGCGCGCTTGTCTTCTTAATTAGTTAAAAATGAATCCATCCAATCTGATCCCCGAGGCGAATCTCCTGAGATTAATTACTTTCTCCCCAGCGCTTGCCTCCTGCCTCTCGGATGCATGTCCCCATCAGCTTCAGAGAGACAAACCTTGGAAGCATCAGTTCCTTCCAGTAATGTGGGTGGGTGGGCGGGGGGAGGAAGGTATGGCAAGAAAGAGGCAGTAGAAAGGAATCCACTCCCCCGCCTCATTTGTTTCATTCATTTCCAATGTTTATAGACTGTTTTTTTGCCACAGGCGCCGCCCCCCTCCAGCAAGCGGTTCAGGCAAGAATCCATAAGGCAATCCATCAATTGAAATGATACAGTGTTTTAAACGAAGTTGCAGGTTAAAAAAAAAGCATGTTCAACACATAGGCATAGTAGAGTTTCCTAAAAAATTACTGCTGGTTGTCCTGTGATTCCTGCGTTGTGGTGGTGGGGGGTTGGACTAGATGACCCTTGGGGTGCCCTCCAACTCTACAATTCTAGGAGTCTGTGAAGGAAAAATGCTTCAAAATAAAACAAGTGACATTTGTACCTCTCTAGGAATGAAATCTGGAACTCTCTAGCTTTCTCCATAATCCAGCGCATGTTTGCAATTTGATCTCTGGTTCCTCTGCCCCTTTGAAATCCAGCTTGCAATTCTGGGAGTTCTTGGTCCACATACTGCTTAAGCCTGCCTTGTAGAATTTTAAGCATAACCTTGCTAGCGTGTGAAATACAACAACAAGGAATGAAATCAGTGCTGTCAAAAGTGTGGGGAAAACTCTGCACAGAAAAAAAGTTAACCTATTGCAAAATTATTCACAATGTCCCCAGCTCATCCTCCCAGAAAGAGCCTGCTGCTCAGTCTGGTTCAGAGTCATTGCTTCTGCCTCCTCTGTTGCTCAGGTCATGGATATGCCAGCATAGGTATGAACAGGTAGCTCAGGTCCAGCCCTGCAGAACGAGGTCCAGTTTGCTTTCTCTGTCTAAAGTGCAGCCCCATTTGCCTTGCTGAAGTTGTGCCCACTCCATTCCCATATAATGGGACTCAATAGGCCAGGGGTAAGCAAACTTTTTCAGCAGGGGGCCGGTCCACTGTCCCTCAGATCTTGTAGGGGCCGGACTAGATTTTTTTGTGGGGAAATGAACAAATTCCTATGCCCCACAAATAACCCAGAGATGCATTTTAAATAAAAGCACACATTCTACTCATGTAAAAACACCAGGCCGGCCCCACAAATAACCCAGAGGTGCGTTTTAAATAAAAGGACACATTCTACTCATGTAAAAACATGCTGATTCCTGGATTGTCCACAGGCTGGATTTAGAAGGTGATTGGGCCGGATCTGGCCCCCGGGCCTTAGTTTGCCTACCCATGCAATAGGCGAATGTCACTTGTGGGATCATTGAGGGCCATTGGCAATGCAAGAGAGCTGTCTTCCCACTTTGCCCTAAGGTGTAATCAGAGACTGGTGGTTTGGAAGGTTGGCAGGCTAACTGGGTGTGAGGTGACAGGAAAAGAGGGTCTTTAGTCAAGTGTGCTGGGAGGAAGGGGAAAAGAGCAGAGACAGAGATTCATCTTAGGCTGGAGGCTGGCTGGGAGAGAAGCCTTGGACTCCAGCACTGCACTTCTGTAAGGGACAAGCAAGCCCCTCTTGAAATGACTATACTGCAAGATCTAGACTCCCTCTATGCAGACTGAAGGTGCAAATATGTGAATAAATCATATTTCTTAAAGCAATGACAGTCTTTGCTGTGCCTTCAATTCTCCTGGAACCCCCTGGAATCTCGCTGCTGCTCAGCAGAGAGTGGGGATGGAGCCCAACTTTTGTAACAGCATCTTGCTGATCTGAGCATCACTCCCCTCTGCCTCAGTTTTTTGATTTCCTTCTCTAGCTGACTCTCACCTTTGCACTTCTCCAAACCTCAGGTTTTCATTATGCAAGTGGCTTCCTCTCAGTGGCCCAGCTTGGCACTCACCACCTAAGTTCAGTGCTAGAAGGACCAATAAACACAAATGTCTGATGAGACAACCTGTGATCACAGTTCAAAAGTGTATGCCAGCCACTGCCAAGTGCATCAGGCTATCAGGCATTTTTGGTGGGCTATCCAGCCTCGGCATTCACCTTTGCCCATTTAACACCTTACAGATGCCTCCAGGTGGTTGAGGGAGTTGGGGAAGTTTAGCCTGGAGAGGAGCAGACTGAGAGGTGATGCGAGAGCCATCTTCAAATATCTGATGGGCTGCCACATGGAAGATGGAGGAAGCTTGTTTTCTGCTGCTCCAGAGGGTATGACCCGAAGCAATGAATTCAAATGAAAGGAAAGGGGATTCTGATTGAACATTAGGAAGAACATTGTCCTGGCTCCCACCCTCTGACAAAAGGCCCAGACTCTTGGCTCGGGAAATCCCAAAACTTCTATTAAATGAAACAATACACATACATCATCAGCATCAGCTCAGAGCACAGGTGACATGACTCACAAGATACAGTGGCAGAGACTAGGACCCATGGCTAGATATAAGCAGAGAAGATGTCCCAACACTTGATACACCCCTCCCACCTTACTTTTAAAGCAATGGGGCTGAGCCCACCACTCTCATAGTTCTCCTCCAAGACAGAAGGCTATCAATAGTTATGAGCCATAATGGCTATGCTCTACCTCTACTGTTTGAGGCAATAAGCCTCTGAATGTTGGTGATGGAGAATGTCTTGCTTGCCATCTTCCCAACCTCTCTCTCTCTCATATAAGACTAGAACTTGTGGACATCCAACAAGGCTGAATGTTGGAAGAGTCAGGACAAATAAAATACTTTCCCACATAGAGCGTAGTTAAAACTATAGAACTTGCTCCCACACAAGGCATGGATGGCCACCAACTTGGATGGCTTTGATACAGGATTAGACCAATTAATGGAGGACAAGGCTGTCCATGGCTCTGCCCTCACAGTTGGACGCAGCAATCCTTCTGAGAACCAGTTTCTGGGAACCACAGGAGGGGAGAGTTTCTTGTGCTCAGTTCCTGCTTGTGGGTTTCCCACAGGCATCTGGTCAGACCCTGCAAGCACAGAATGCTGGAGCAGATGGACCATTGGCCTGATCTTCTTAAGCTCTTATGAAGGGGTTTGCACCAAATAAGGTGAGTGTGATGGAACTATCTCCATGCCTCTACTAGAAGCGGGTCTGCTTTGACCCAGACATGATTGATGACATGTCCCTATATGAGTTTTGGACTCATAAGCAGAAGATTAAGGTGACTGTAGCCATCTACAACTGAAAAACACACTCTCTCTCTTCATTTTTTCCATGCCCAACTTCAGTTGCAGCAGCTAGCAATTTCAAGGCAAAATTGTTGAACAATCAGAGTAATTTCTTTTGACATTCAATTGCTCGGCATCTTCTTCCCTGTCAGTTTGTTTGGAGTTGGGTCTTGAGCAGAGGGCAGAGAGAACTCACTTTATTGGCTTGGATTATTTTTTTTTTTTGGCAGGGGTTTCTTATTATTTGAAGGATTTATACCTTGCCCTCCAAGAAAATGAACAGAAACTCTACAGGAAAGCCAGTTGTCATCCCACATGTCAAGTCTATGCAAGGGTCAGGCTGTCAGTCATCAGTTTCTTTGATCCAGAGAAAGGTGTGTCTCACCCTCCCACACTACTAAAAAGTCTATGAAGGAAATGGTGGCAGTAACCTGAGTGTGGATACTAACAATTAAATATATGCGTCTGTGATGGTATGTGGGTTTGAAACACACAGTTTTAGACCTTCCCACCACCCAGTACTGGAATGTGGCCCTGGGAACTGTGGTAACGTTGGCCCTCAGCCCCCAAAGTGTTCTCTTACCCCTGCCTTATCTTCTTATACACATAAAAATCTAAGCCTGTTGTCATGCTGCAGTGTGTGTGGCTGCCAGCAGGTGGCAATGGCAATTCCAGCATGATAACAGGGTGGTAGGTGACCCAGGCAAACTGCTTTGTGAAGCACCTTCCCCACTTCATTAAATGTGGCTGCAGGGAGGTTTAATGGGGGGGGGCAGGGAGACATGCTTCAGAAAAATGCTTTCTGAAGTGCCTGTTCCTCCTTCTGAAGAAGGTGGGGGTCTGGGGTGAGCTGTGAGTGGAGGTGCCTGGGGCAACTATGTGGAGAGGCGTGGGGTGAGCTGTGAGGGGATAGGCAAGGAGCTGGGTGAGGGGTAAGGGGAGGGGAGTTTGGACAGGTGTAAAGGTAGGTGGGGGAAGGGGCAAAGGAGTTTGTGGGTAGTTGGGGATGGTGAGAGAAGCAAGCAGGGGTAGCAGCCCCTAGTAGGATCATAAGATCTTAGCTCATGTCCAGGGTGCTTCTGGGCCTCAAATTAAGACCCATACAACAACAAAAAAATATTTAGAACTTACTGGACTCCAGTACGCTTGTTTATGAAAATACTATGTAAGACATCTAGCTGCTGGAGATGTGATAAGGCTAATGGCTCCCTAAAACATATGTTTGTACAATGTCCTAGATTTAAAAAATCTGGCAGAAGGCAATAGAGACAATCAACAAGACTGTTTGGAACCATCTTAAATTTGCAGAGGAAAATACCCTTTTGAATTATATACCCAACACATGGAATCTAACAAAGGGACAATATGAATGGATTCTCCGCAACCTTACTACGGCAAAAAAGACTGTTATTGATGAACTGGAAAAATAAAAATGCAGTTCCCTTTAAAGATTGGATTGAAGATATGTACAAACTTGCTACACATGATCAAGTCGTGTACAGACGTGGACTTGCCATGGACAAATGTAACGATATTTGGAATTCATTTTTATAAACTCCCTATTAGATTAAGGTCCGGTTAACTACAATAACAAATTTCCCACCCATTTTTCTTCTTTTTTTGGATCTGTTTTGTTTTCTGCATGGGTACTATTTCCTGTTTCTTTTTCATGTCTTATCTTACACCAAGCACTTGTAATGTTGTATCCTCCCCCCCATGAAGAATAGGAAATAAAAGAGATCTTAGCCCATGTCACTGAGGGGCAATGAGGGAAGGTCTGTCTGCCTCAACCCTTTGCAACTTTAGGGCAGGGGTGGCTAACCTTTGGCTCTGAACATGATGTTGTTGGACTCTGGCTCCTACCATTGCTGACCATTGGGCCTGCTGGCTAGGGCAGATGGGGGTTGGAGTCCAACAGCAGCTGGAGGGCCAGAGGTTGCCCACCCCAGCATTAGGACAACTCTTTTTACACTGCAGGAAGAGGCATCGTTGCTACTACCACCAAATCCCTAACCGCATGTTGATACAGATTGCCCCATTCACTCAGAAGCTGTCTTTGCCACTATAAAGAAGCAGCTTATATTATAAAGCAAACTACGAAAGTGAAGATTCTTGAGACTCTGGCCAGCTTTGTGGCGTATCTGAATGTGTGGGTGAGGCTGCTGACAGGTCAGGCAGCAGTAACCTTGCCTGCTTCGTTTCAAATATTTATGCTATCAATATATTAAAAACAAAAACCCTCCAAAATGCAGGAATCCCTGTCTTTGGGTTACGTTCCTTACTGCTCCTGCAATGAAAGATGAGATAATTAAAAAAACCGACAGCTTTAGCCAGAGTGTTATTTACTAGCCGATAGCAAGAACACGGTTGCTGGGTATTTTGTTGTTGTTCGGAGAGGGAGAGCGATGGAAACAGCTTTGGGGAAGCTGCAAAGGATTCTGGGACATATTCTAGGCAGCACCCTGGACAGGAAATCTGAGCCAGGAATGAGCTGGTTGAGGGACAAAATTCTTGCATAAGGCACAAGGGCTGGCACCAGTGTTTGACACTGTCAGGTAAGTACCAGGGCCCTGGGGCCCCCCTGATGCTGACACCACTTCATTTTGTTTTATTTTTATGTGGTGGAAACGAAGAGGAGAAGCAGAAGGAGAAGCTGAAGCTGCCTTCTCCGTTCCTGTATTGCAGGGGGCTGGACTAGATGACGACTTGGGTTTCTTCCAACCCTGCAGTTCTACGATTCTATTATTCTTCCCCGCTAACTTATCTGGGTCTCATCCCCAGTGTGGCTGCGTTCTGTTGGGGCTCAGATTTCTTGCAGAGCCAAGACGGTGGCAGGTTCCGTCATAGAATCATAGAACTGGGAGGGACACAAAGGGTCATCTACTCCAACTCCCTGCAAAGCAGTTTCATCTTCAACAAAAGGAAGAGAATTGGTGCTCTTTGCAGTGCCACCGGCCACCTGTCCCCAAAGCTTGTAAAATTAATTGGGACCCATCTAGCTGGGCAGTGTTTGAGGGGGAGGGGGAGCTCAAGGGCACTTTTATTCAGGGCCCTTTTGAACTGACGCCATCCCTGGGACTCCATGCTCTTAGATTCAGATATCTGGAGGGCCGTCACTCAGAAGATGGAACAAACAGGTTCTCTGTTGCTCCCGAAGTAGGACTAGGACCAACGGTGGAAACTGGGGAGGAAGCAAAGTTTGCGGCTCAACACTGGGAGAAACGTCCCAATGGAAACAGCTCTTTGATAGTGAGACAGACTGCCTTGGCAGCTGAAGGGCCCTCCTTCACTGGCAGGTACAAAAACATAGGCTGGACACAGTCATCTGTCAGGGATGCTGCAGTTGCGTCCTGTACTGAGCAGGGGTGGGGTTCACACTAGACGACACACGAGATACACACCCAATCCTGCGAGTCATGTCTGGTTGTCAATAGAAGCAGGGATTTCTGGGAATACAAATGCACATCAGAAGGAGGCTCACTGCTTCAGGAACACACTTTGAGGTCCCTTTTTGGCCTCTGTTCAAGTGTAAGCAAGGGTTAGCCCTCTGGCTGTCACTCTTGGACTCAGGGGAAGATGAGCCTCACCTCTCCTCATGTCACAGTCTGGTCTACAGGCAATCAAAGTCCTGGCTGAGGACGTTAGGACCGGGGGCAAGATGGCGGGGTGGGAGCAGGAACGAGAGTCCAGAAGCCAGGGGTTCAAGGTTCAGGAAGCAGGGAGTCATGAAGTCAAGGGTTTGAGACTCGAGAAGCAAGGTGTCAAGAAGCTGAGGTCCAAGGATCAGGAAGCAAGAAGCCAAACGCAGCAAGGCAGGAAATGTGTTGCTGTGGCAAAGAGCCGAAGGGAAATGCTGA